>NW_009207282.1:0-69732 GCF_000690835.1 Fulmarus glacialis | reverse complement strand
TGGGTGGGGGAATAAATACCACTGAGCTATTCTTTTTAACTTGGAAATCCATCCTGCTAGATGGGAGGAGAAAGCACTGCGTGCCATAAACATCTAAATTCATGTCAGCCGAGGTGCCTCAGCAGGGTTGTGGACAGAGTTAGGGAGTTTAAAAAAATAGTAGAAGGTGAGGGTATTAAGTTCATTAATAGGGGAAGAATTGGATCTCATAAACTGGGGATCCAATCAATCTCACCTCTTACTGACTTCTTTTCAATAAAGGGATTTAAAGAAGTTTCTGCTAGGTATAGATGTACACAGCTTCCCTTCTCCTCACAATTGCAAGTTGCACACCCCTGACATCAACACGCTTGTCTTTTCAGGATCCTACAGCAGCAAAATGTATCAGCTTAAAAACATAAAAACAGTCTTTGCCAAAGATTTCTCACCTCCCATACAACAGGGTAAGAATGACAAGGAGAAAACACTAAAAGCGAGTAAGAGTGAAATATTAATCTTTTGATACAGTTTTCCAACTGAAATACTGACACAAATTCAGCTTGCAGATAATTTGCGGTTTGGCCATTTGGTACATTCCCACCACACAAAGATAGATGTGTCTGTACTGTTGAAGAGGTTGTAGGAGTGAAAAAAACAAAACTTAATTTCATTTAATTTGGGAGTTGTATTTTAGCAATAGATATTTCTTTGTGCTAGTCATCTTATTTGAATGTTTTACCAGAAGGGCCAGTAGTATTTTGTCACTATGTGGGTTTGACACTTCCCATGATATCAGACCTCCATTTGAGTGAACTACTGGTTTGTCAGTGCTCTACCATTTCAGCTGAGTATTTCCATCCTGTAGATCACATCCTCCCTTTGAATTCATGGTGAGAAATTTCAGTCAAACCCTTTGTCCTTTTCTTGTTTCCCAAGAAAGATATGAGGTTTTTTTCCTGTGTTTGAATAAAGTGGTGCCAAATGTAGGCAAAAATGTCCAAGCTCATCCAGCTTCTTCTCCTTGGATAGTGGCTGGAAGGAGCCCAAAGGAAGGCAAGGTTTCTTACTACACGTGGAAGAGGGACCTGAAATTTGGCGAGACGGGTGACTCTTTCTGCTAGGGATGCGCCTTTTGCCTTTCTTGTGAAAACTTTCCAGATTTGGCCTCATGAGAAACATTTGAAATCGCATAGTCCCTGCATGCTCAGCAAATACCTCCCTGGAGTTTCTATACCCGCTTCCCTCCCACCTCTGCATCTACCCGCATCTTAGCTGTGGGGAAGCGTGCGCACAGAAAGAGGAGCTGCGCAGAGCAGCGCTGGTCTCACCTGAGCAGCACAGCATGAGGCATGGATCGCTGACATGGCAGGAGATGCTGGCACCTAACTCTGGTAGTACTGTGGGGTATTGCATTATTTTTGCAATTATGATACTGCTGCGGTGTTGGGGTACTGCCCGTCACTCACTGAGGTGAGGAGCTGTGAAGGAGGGAGCACAAAAGAAGACTGAAGAGTAAAAGGGGGATATGCCTAGGTTATAGGGGGAGACAAGGACAATACATCAAGACACTGGTGCTGTAAAAGGAGCCCAGGGTGAGCGAGTATTACAGTCTCGAGTGGAGAAGAATCAAATGGGGAGCTGGAAATACCTGGGCAAAATGGCACATGAGATTAAGAATCGAGTAAAATTAAGAATGAGATTAAGAATCGAGTAAGATTAAGAATCGAGTAAAATTAACGCTTGCATCGTTACATGCAGCGATGGCAACCAGGTAGTTAAGAAGAGCTGAATTGACTTGAGGGGCTAGACAGGACAAGAGAGGAGCCAAAATGGGCGAGAATGGAAGGGGCAGAGATATGTATGAGGAAAGAAGAGGACAGCCCTTCCCCTCTGCATCCTGGCCGTAAACCCCAAATTCCTGACGTTGACCACTCCTCTGTTGTCAACAAAAATCATCTACGCCCAGCCGCAAAGTGATCCAGCCCCAGACTCTCTCCATGTCTCTGTGATAAATAGAAAGATTTCAACCTTGCTGACAATCCATTTGTCAATATGCCATGGGATGGCATTTTCAGGTTCTTTTTTTTAAAAGCTAAAACCTTTTTCACACATAAATTAAATTAAAAGAACAAGGGGGAAAATTCCATGTGATCCCACATTTAAGGTTAATGAGTAATGAGATAATTATAATGAATAATAAAAAGATAATGAGTGTTCACAGAGAAGCCCATTACAACTGCATAGACAACCATTACTCTGTAATTTTATACCTTTTGAACACTTGACTTTGCAACCTTAATGCTTTTTTAACATTGTTTTTGCCTGTGTAATGATATATAACAATCTCCAGACACCATCTGCAGTCTTCATATTTCCTTGATCTCTTTCAAACAAATTTTAGTGCTGGTTTTGAGAAGAGGCGAGTGATTACCTCATTGAGCAACAGCCAGGAGACAGAGAGGGATGCATTTGGTTGTTTCCTCTCTGCACGGTCATAATTCCTATCTCAACAGCTGGGACCACGCTACAAGCTCTTGGGCTTGGTTTGTCTGCTTTAAAGCCTCTGCGTTTATGGCAGTTCTGTCAAAATTTCTTGATTCTGCAGTTTGCTTCTCCCATTGGTCTAACAACCGAACCCCAGTTAATGAGGCTTCAGGACACAATTAAATATTTAATGGTTCAGTTAGGGTTGTGGCCAAGAGCCACATCAACCATCAACCATTTTCTTGATTCCTTTTCATCTGACACTGTGCCGATTACTTTACTTGTACGTGCTGTCCTTCACTGCTGGACCCCTGCTAGACATGGTACTAGGCACATTTTTTTAATTGGAAAGAGGCATTGCACGCTTACAGACTATCATCATATTTCAAGTTTACTGCTAGGAAAAGCCAATATTAATAAGGGTTGCTTTTGCATTTCTTCAGGCGTTACATATTTTGGCTGCAAATGTCAGCTCTTAGCCAGTTCTTAGCTCTTGTTTTCGAAGTATCGTAATACTAATAAATGCCCCACAGCACTGTCCCAACTCCTTGTCGTTCTAGCAACTCTGGGTCACCTTACAGCCACTGCAAGTCCCTAAACGTCCGCATCATTCAGACTGGAATCCTAATGTGTACCGTGTAGCAACCATCACTATACTACCTGCATGCTTATATGCAGGTGGTTCTTTTGGCAGCTGAGATTTCTATTTGCAATAAAAGAAAAAAATTGTTTGCAGTAAAGAGCAGACACTTTGGGGGACCAGCTCAGTGACTCAACTACCTGTGGAGCACATGTTCTCATTTTCACCCGCATGACCCTGAAGCAGTCATTGCAGTCTGAGTGGAAAAGGGGAGTTAACACTAAATAATATTAGATAAGAGCCAATCTCTACTCAGCACTCTTCAAACAGCAAGAGAAACATGTCTTAGGTGTAAAGCGAGAGATCAAGTAGGAGGAAACAGTAGTGAAGAACGACAGGGCAAATGAAAGACCCTCTCTGCATGCCTCTCTGAATTGGTCTTTTCTATTATTAAGTTCTTGGCCGTAAGAGAAAGGTGACAGAGATCCCATGCTCTCACTGTCACAGCAAGTCATTCACTTGTTCTTCAACATTACAAAGAGCAGTATATGAACCTCATAGTATTTACATCTCTAATTTTATGCAATAATTTAGTTGCCTCCTCCTTACATGAAGGAAACACAATAACACCTAATTCAAGAGCTAGCCTTGTAACAGCACTAACCAGCAAGGCAAAAAAAATTTAGGATACTTAGTTGTATAACTCCTATAAAGATGAATGAAAACAAAGACTTTAAATTCCAATGTGCTGCTTTGAAAAGGACCATCTCTGAACCTATATGATGGACGGCTTTCTATATACAAACACTTATACACACGTAACCCATGATCCAAGTAGGCCGGTAGATGACAGGGTGCCATTGCACACTTCGGTCCCACAGAACTGTCTTCAGCAGAACTGTCTCTTAAAACATCGCAACCGTTTCCTGAACCAGCTATTAAAAACCACTTCCAGCAGCGGACTCTGCAAGCTGCACACCCTGCCACTCGCTCCGTCCCCCCTAGGAGCCACAACGCCTGTGGCTCTGCTCGGTGTGTGGCTCCGGTATGCCTTCGGTGCCCAGCCCCCAGCTCTGGCCTCCTCCTTCGAGCTGGCGGTCGTTGCACATCTGCCAGCATGAATACCGGTTCCTTTTGGCCAGCAAAGAGGTGTCATACCAAGCCCGGGATTTCTGGAATATGATACTAGGATTTCTACATTAGCCTGATGGAGCTTCTAAATTTCCACCTTAGTCGCTTTATATAACACAACAGAAAGCATATTAAAAGACAAGTTGCAAAGTAAACAGCTAAAATTTCTGGAGTACCAGAATTAAGACTGCTTATTCCACCTTAACTACCCCCTTGAGCCTCTTCGTTAGAATAAAATCTGCAGAATTACATCTAATTCTAATATGAGGCACCCCTGCCTTGTTCTCAGTGTTGGATGGGCATTGCTGAACAAATGACAAAATATTTCAAATTTTATTTTCTCATCACTTTTTGATACCATACCATGTTTACTGTACAGCATTCAAACTCTGCTCTTAAGACAGAATTATTAATGTTTGCATAGACTTTCGAGCAGGTGTTTTTCACTACAGTGACAGCGTGCTTTATAACACATGTAAATTTATCTTCCTAACACCTGAGGAGATAAAGAACTATGTTCATCTCCAGTTAACAGGTAGGCAGCTAAGGCAAAATTAACTAAAAAGTCAGCACTGGGTTTTGGTGCACATTTTGAGGAAGGGCCTACATTTTCAGAATACTGTGCATCATATAGCTGAGTCCAGCTCAAAGCCCACCAGGAGACATACGCTCATTGGTCCCAACTCGTATGCAAACTGAGGGCTTCCAGTAAGCCATCCCTGCTATGGCTCCTCCACAACATGAAAACCTGCAGCTCCTTCTCAAACAGGCCTTGGCTACGAAGCTAACAGAACGACCGGTAGCAACAAGACCTGCCTGTCCTCCCCTGTGGAGTCAGCCCACCAAACTGCAGCAGCGAGCCCCATGGATGCCCTGGCAGCAGAGAGACCCACTGAGCCTTGTCAGGCGGGTACGGCTCCAAGCCTCGGACCTGCATGCTAATCTCAATCTTCTTGCTCAGTAAACTTAATCCTACTCTTACAGCAACTGAAAAGAAAGATTTTTAATGGGAAAGGATGGGAAACCTTAACAATAAGCAGTTCCATCAATCCTTTTCTATATATAAAATTAATGATACTGAATTGTAAAATTATCAGAGAATGAAGCAATAATTTTACGAAATAGAGAGCTAAAATAGACTCCGAAGGATTAACATCCAGAGTAGATTATCTCCTCCATACTAAATTGGGTAATGGATTTCTCTGAATAGGATATTTCTTTGTAGCAGAAGCATGAGATACTCTTTTTAAAAAGATCTCGAATATCTTACTTTACATACGCCCTTTGTTTTCTTTTGCTATTTGCTACAGTCATTTAGAAGTAGTGATCTTGACTGATGACACAGGCGCATATTCTTGTGGAGATGTCTTAATATAACGGGGAGGAACACACAAGCCACATGTGATCTTGTTCAGAAAGATAGAGCAGAGTTCTCTGCCTGAGGATTTCTGGTAGCTAATGGAGTACAGTGGGACTCAAGTAAGCAAAAATAGCACTGTGGTTAAGATATTGGACTAAACTTGGAAGATATCTTCTGGTTCCTGGCTCTGCTGCAGACATCCTGTGTGTTCTTGGATAAACGCCTCTGGTGAGGCTAATTTCATTTATGTGCTCATGTACATAGTAATGAGCCTCATAAACAGCCTATAAATATAATCACTTGAAATAATTTTTAAGGTACAATCTCTCATATTCAGTGAGGGATTTCATGTTCTCTTGGGAAATGGGAAAGTGTTTGCTAGGCTAAAGGCATGAGTTGGATTTGGATCTATCTCAATTTCAGTGGCATCTGTGTGCACATTTAAATTTGGCATGTGCAGACCATTACGATAAAAAAGAGTCTGCATTATTTGCACTATTTCTCATTTTCTTTCTCGGACTGGGGTTGTTCCCAATTACAGGATGTCAGACTGTAAGAAGCAAGGCGAAACACACGTATAGATGATGATATCTTTGAAATATGCACTGGCTCTGTGTCCTTTTTGTTCAAAATTCTTGGAAACATCCTGCAAAAATCTGTGTGCATGCACAACGGTTGTAATTATTCACACAGACCCTACTGTAAATCACAGACTCATATGTACATCTGGAAGTTACATGTCTCAACACGCACAATGCATGTAGCTATACAGTTCACAAGTAAACTTCTACAGGAAGGGTGGTCCTAGAGCAAATGCAGATCTGCCAAATCTGCTAGCTAGGGTGGTATTTCACCATTTCTGGTGCAAGCTACTGCTTTGCTGCTTCAGGAGGTTTGTTGGTGCTCTGGCAGCCTCTGCTACAGACATCCAGAAATCCCAGGTAAACAACTGCTGCTCGCAGCAGGTCTACATCAGGCAGGCAGCAAGTGCAATACACCATGGACCCTGGGTCCTAGCCAGCAAACACAAACTGTGTCAAGGTTAGACCACCGTAATACTCCCAGTTTTGTTTCTCTATCCCTATTCAGCCTCTTCCTTTTCAACACGAATGATCTCCTCCAACATGTATCTTGACGCAGGTGTTGACCTTCTGTGGCTTAGATAAAGCAAAAAGTAATAGGAATAAGTAAATTATACAAGTACATTTTGTAAGTCTGTTTCTATTGCCTGCACCTACCACCGATGTCTAACACAGATTTTGTAAAAATACGGCTACCCGCTTTCCAAGGTGTGCCTTACCTGGGATATGTCATTATAGAAACTTCATCTTTTTTGTTTTAACTGAATATATCCAGTTAAAAAGCTATGCACGTGCCGTCATTTCTGTATGGATTATTTACAGGCAAAACGGTGTCTGTGTTTGACAGGACAGGAATACAGTTGCCATAAAGCAGAGAGTTTCATAATATGAAAGTGTAGCTGAAGATACTCTAGGAACTAATGTTCATTATTCATTTGTAAAGTAACTATTTTTTCCCTTAAATCTCTGTAGCATTCCTTGCATCATGTTACTGTTTTCAAATAACTAGAAATTCCAATACCTTAACGAATCAGACTACTACTAAAAAGCCTAAGACTGTTAGAATACCAAAACATTATCCATTTCTAACATAAAAGGGAGAAGGCAAGAAGACATCCTATAATTAAGGACACAAGGAAAAGATACCTGCTATCTCCAAATGAAAAGCATCTGTTTAGATGAGATGCAATGCAGCTAGAAAACCTGTGACTGCAGCTTCTAAAAGAGCTGATAATTCAACTGCGATCACTTACATATATTAAAAAAAGCAACTACATAACTACTGTGTTAGGGTTTTTTTTTTCTTCTGGATGGAAGCCCTAGTGTATTATAGTTACTGAAGTGCATTCAAGTTCATTTAAGGGCAAATGTATGTTTCTGGAACTAACCCTGCTCTCTGGTCTGTTGGAGAACTAACAGCCTTAGCAATTAGGAACAGAGCCTTACCAAGCAGCACCCTTTTGTAAGGGAAAGGAGAGAAGACATGAAATGAAGAAGCAGTGCCCTCTTTCCTTGCCTCTCAGGAATGGTCTATTCGTTAAATGCCTCGGCACTGGGGTGTCTCAGTAACAATAAGGCCTGTAGCAAAGCAAGAATCTTGACACTCCCAAGAACTTGTTAATTTTGCCAAGTAAGTTATGTCTGGGGAGCTGAAGTGGAGAAAATGAGGATGTAATAATGTCGCAATGCAATATTATAACGATATGAATAACATTCATAATGCCATCGGATACCTTCCAAAAGAAGACTACTGATACAGCAAAAAAAAAAAAAATTGGCTCATATTTTATTAAAGCTGAGGATACAGTGACAGCTCAACAGTAAACTGTATGTAACAATTACTCAGTAACAGGTTTTACAGCAAGCTTGGATAGTTTCTTGCTTGTATCCTTTTGGCATTCACTTTTTTTTCTTTTTTTTTTTTTTTTTGTGTACTGTAATGACAAGGGCATTGCTTATGTTCACTGAAATACCTCCAACTACATACAAGCTGTGATCAGTATCACATTTACCACTGTCTCGCACTGCTCCTATATTGCTATTTTCTATTTTTCAGGGAAATACATTTAACATACAGGCACAGAGTAAATCCAAAATGAGCCTTAAATAATCTTGTTCAGGGCAACAGAGAATAATGACTGTGTCTTCAATGAGGGGCATAATTACAACAAGCTGTCAAAAGAAACTTTAAGAAGGTTTGGGGGCAGGGGGAATTAAAAGCTATTTACCTTTATCAAAGCAGAATGAATAAGGGTAATGAGTAATAACCCTGAGAAAATGACAACAAAGGGGAACATTCTCAGCACCATGAGTGGGAAATTAATCAAGTCCCTCTTTTGTTAAACAGGTGTTACACAATAAATTCCCTGTGTTCCACCCTGAAAAAGCATCCTTAATATTAGAAAGGAAAAAGTTCTAAGAAGAAGTAAACACGGAAAATGCTACCTTGTCCTTACAATGCATTGTTTGCAGATGTCTCAAAGCACCTTTCAGTAACAGTAAAAGAAATACCGAAGTTCAGTATCTTATGGCGTTGTGATTTAAAATCACGGAGAAAATACAATGCCTAAATTAACCAGTAGGCAATGGATCCATGACTATGAGATCCATTTGGACAACACCAAATGATTTTCAGGAAGCTTCATGTAACAGCTAACAAAGTACGGATGTGCCTACAGGAGATACACAAACTTGGACATCTTGATTACATCTGCACCACCTCGGTCCCCTAAGCCAGGGAATACTTAGTTCAAGTCAGAGCAGCACAATGCAGTTGTGTAAACAGAAGACTGAAAATCAGGAAATCCTTAGTTCTAAAATGGGATCCAACTGTGCCCCTTTTTCCTGTCCACAAAAAAGTTAATGAAGCAACCTAACTCACCCGCCCTCTCCTCCCTCTTGGACAGAAATAGTAGTATATAACTACCAGTCTCAGTGAAGTGTTGGATGGGTTAGAGAAATTAACATGGATGGATTAAATAAGTTCACATCTTTAACACATTTGGAGGAAGAAAAAGGGTCTATAAGCATTAGATATTACTGAAATAGTGAGCAGAAGATCTTTTCAAGGGGGAATGACTACATTTCCTTTCTTTATATATCAATTACTCATTAATGCAGCAAAACAAAGAAAGATTAGATTTGACAGTTCTCAAGGAATGGTTTTCACTGTTACATATGCTCTTGATTTGACACTACAAATAAAAACGTTTTTCAGTGGACCCCTGATCATGTTCCCAAACCATTCCCGAGGGCTACAATTTTAAGGCTTTCTGTGCAAATTATCTTCTCTAATGTCCAGTCCAGCTTAGTCATATATTTAAGAAATAGGCATGCACAAAGCATGTCACTGCTACTCCTTGTAAAATTATTTCAGGACAATTAGATGCTTATGCATTTCCGTGATTGCAAAATATGCCTTGCACCTCTGCACCTTCAGATTTATCTAAAAATATAAAAAATCTAAATCTATTTATTAAAATAAATCTAAAAAACCTAAAAACAAAGGCCGCTCCTAAGCAAAAAAACAAGAGTATCAAATGTTCTGTATGAAAGAGCTAATGTGAATGCCCAAGAGATCTGTGTGTTTTAATGAAAAGCTATGAAAAAGGCAGGTAAAGGCATTATATCAGATCATAAAAATGTGAGCTGAAAAACAGTTCAGGAAACTGAAATGCAAGAAGGACACCTTGCCAGGATCATTTTGCCTTTTATATCAAATACCAAATTTACAAATTGCAGTAAATTAAGATTAAAAAAACCTGACCAACCAACCAAAACAAAACCCCAAACAACACCTCTTCTTCACTTTTTCCATTTAGGCAACTGCTGTAGTTGTGGCAAGGGACGTAGGTAGCTGAATTCCAGTAGCTAGTATAAATGAGACTGAATAGGAGGGTGGCGTTTGGAAAACACCCTCTAGGAAGAAATGAGCCGTGTAGAGAAAACATGAGAACCCTTTTGCAGAATACAAGGCACAAAATTACTTTTGCATTTTGCTCTTCTTTTAGAAGCTATTTGAAAATAAATAATGTTCTTCTAGTAACCATAAATAATTGTTTTAAAAGGAGAATGATCCTGTGTAAGCAATCTCGGAGTCAAAGTCCAAAGAGAAATAGAGGGCTCTAAAAGGCGCAAAATTTACTCTCAAGCCAGGCACCTTCCTCCACCATCTGCTTTGGAAAGTCTTCCCCAAAAAGCTTTCATTGCTTTTTTATTACGCAGTTTTGCTCCATGTTGAACAAATATAATTAAAAGTAATGGTACATAAATGTGAGAGTCGTGGGCCTTGGATAAGTCAGTGAACCTATGCCAAGTTATTCTAGCTGCATATTTGGCCCTCAAGTGAGATTTCCCATGACCGTATACAGGCCTTATATTGTGTACTAACTTGGTCTGTTTAGAATAAGACAGGAAAGTTGATCCAGTCCCACTAAATTTTGAAGAACCAATATATGTCTTGAAGCACACGAAAAGAAATCTCCTTTACCCAGACTACATGCTTAGAATACATCCAGTCTTTCTGTGTGACATCGGCCATGCTGAGCAGGCAGGCCTACGATTTCTAATCTAATGAACCTCAGAGTGATTGTGAAAGCAACAGCTGTGTCTGAGCAATTGGAAAAATAGATACAGAACAAAGGGGAAGACCCATCTCAACAGGGCTTCTCCCTCAAGTGCGTAAACTCAGCTTCAGTGGAAAGTATAAATATTTCATTCACTATTTTGTACTGTATTTCTCCTGCGATTTGTGCTCCAACTACTATCTTTTAAAGGTGCATTAATGTCTTCTTTTAACAGCATCCCTTCTAAACTTTTCCCCTTGCTTAATGGGCCTGAAGGGATTAAACCCTTAGCAGAAGAATGCATCTGTTGTACATAACATCACAGTATTAGACTATCATAATACCAACTCATTTATTTTCATTTTGTGGAAGCATACCTTCCCTTGAGAATGATGCTACAGGGTATATTTCCTTCCTGATGCTTCCTTTCATGTATTGTATGATATTAAGGAGAAACACTTGTATTCAGACATCAGAAGCCCAAGGCCCACTTTTTGCCTTGCATTATAAGGCCACATTATACCAGAAAGATAGCTAGGCTGACTAGCAAAAAGCTCCAGAAATCCTGCCTGTCTCAAAGAAAAGTGATGCACGTTCTTTGCTCTTGTCACAGTTCTGGACACTGACCAGACTGAACTGATTTAAATTTGTTTTTGGTTTAGGTGACTTCCTTGTGCATAAATTAGAGAAAGCTGAGCTTAACATTTCAGCAAGGTCAGCTGTGATCTCACTGCTGGAACACATACCACAACAGTCAACATCAGCACAAACAATACTGCCATTCATCTTGTATTGTTGGGCAAGTCTTCATCTACACGCACTCTCAAGCTACGGTAGTCCTTTGGTTTTGCAATAAATAGGATTCCCTGCAAGGAGTGCTCATAGTCTCCACCATATACAAAATCAAGACCAGGTAACCAAAATAGCCTTGAAATCAAGAAATTTGAGGGACTATAGTTATCAAAACTGGTAACTATACTCAGTTACTCTGGTAACTTAGCTTTGGTACACTTACCAAGTTTTTATAGTTCACCTGAACGGGAAGATGTTACTGCATCTGTAAACTAACTTCACTTTAAGACTGCTAAAAGAAGCTGTGTATATTTGGTGCCAGAATCATAAGGGTCTTCAGTTTCTTAAACAGATACATGACAGTTCAGTAGGATTTTCAAAAAGCATCTGGACACCCGCTCCACGGTACATCTGTCTAGATTTTGAGCAACTGCATGTCTTCAGTCACTGGCATTTAATTTGGCTGATTTAACCCCTTTCACACTTATATGCCAAAGCCTACCTGACTTCCCCAAACATTTCTAATGAGTATAGTAATGACAAAAAATATTCCACAACCATTTGGAGATCCAGGAAACTCTTTCAACATTTTCTTTGAAAGAGCATAGGCACAGTGCAAAGCATTTCCTAGATACCCACAGAGATAAACTCTTCTGGAGCAACAGCTGCTGCAGGCAATGGTAGGAGCAACCCTCAAACTTGGGTGCAGTTCTCTTTCTTCTCAGTGAGAGGTTAAAACAGCCAGACTTTCTCTCATTGCTGCAATAAGCAGGATACAAAATAGTATTTCAGAGAGAATTGCAAGGAGGCAATCGCTTTTATTAGCTATATAGCACCTTTACATATAGCACCACATAACATTATCCACAGCGGTTGGCAGCCTTTAGGACAGAAATATGTGAAGTTAGAAACAATAGAGTACCCTGCTGCTTTTAGTGTGAAAATTATCATACTGGGGGGAAAGACCTCAAGCATTTAGGTGGATTTGAAATGCATCCATTCCCTACCCAACAGCAATACGGAGTAGTTAATACACTGTACACCTCCTGCTAGGACTTGTTGAAAAAAAAATTAACAATGCTCTAGAATACTTCAGAAAAACTGAACATTTCCAAACGTGCCAGATTTTCATATTTTATCTTGTTTTTGTTAGCATACTGTGAAGAACTTATACTTTGTGATATAATTCTACAAACAAACTATGGAGAAGGATTCTAGTTTTGTAGAGAAATTGCAGAGGTTGCATGTTGAAGGATAAAAACATAAGACAGCTACTTTCCTATCAGGGCAAGAGAGGAAGGACAGCCTTAGGCAAAACTTTCCAGGGGCAGTTTTGAAGAAGCACGTTTGTTGAATTGAGTGGAGAAGGGTGTTTAATTCTCCTACCTAACACGATAGTGATCAGGAAGAAATACAGAGCCAATGCTTAATGGTTCAAATGGAGATGTTGGCAAGGAGCTGTTTTGGAAAGAGACAGATCTGCAGTGGTTTTGACTCAATTTTAGTCTATGCTGAACTGAAAACCCAAAGTGCTGGAGAGTGAAAATGTACCAAATTTTCCTGATTGTTTCTTTATGCTAGCCTTTTGGGAGGATCCTGCACTCTTCCAGAGCTAAGGGCAGTCATCAGTCTTACCTTAAGAGAAATTCAAGATGTCTGGTAAATAACACAGGCAGAAGATTGGAAAGAGCCATTACTTCTCTCATTCAGTTAGAAAGGAGATTATACAGCCTGCAGTAGGTTTGCAATGCGACAGACTTCCTAGAGTACACAAAGTGTGTTAATCAATAGTTAGGATGTGTCTAAATGTATAACGAGCTTCATCTTTTGAGAACTCATATTATCCAAGAGGGGGGTTAATGAACATTAGCACAAAACAGAACTATGGTTGCAAAATCCTAAAATGACAGGGAGAGGAAAATAACACCGGCCTGGAATCACTGCAGGCTTAGCCACTGAATGATGCTGAGAAGGGCACAGTCCCTGTTGACTGAAACTAGAGATGAATTCAAGCCACACAAATTCCAGCTCAGTTTCAGACTTGCCATTATTTTTGCAACCCTGCAAAATCAGCAATCTACTGTGACTGGACTGCCCTTGCTGTCCTTCTTTTTCCCAGTGCAAGCTTCGAAATAGTCTGCTCTGCCTAACGCACGCACAGAATTACTGAGGAAGAAACCTGTGCTTCTTACCCCTTTCCATGACTTTCCTGTTTACTCTAAAGCTTTTTCCATTAGCAAGAAAAAGCAAATGCATTTGACATCCATCTTGCAGCAATGTATGGTTGCATAATCTTTCAGTCTGGTCAGCTTTCCCAGTTGTCTTTCATCTTCCCTGCATAAGATCCGTTTTTCAAAGACAACAGATTCTCCACTGTTGTCTTGGGACAACACTGGGGCATCTTCCCCGAGGAAGGCATTTTCTTGCTGTTTTGCCTTGTGTAAATTAGCAGCAACATCTTCTGAGATTCTTGCTAAGCTTTCGGGGCTGGTTTTCCTTTGTGAGGTGTCTGACTAAGGTGTCAACTGTGTTTTCGCATTGGACAGCCAACACATACTGCTTTGCTGGCGTTTTCATTATGCTGAACTATATAGAAACCAAGGGACAGTGTGAAAGGCAGAGCACACAGTGTTGTATTAATGACAGCATCTGAAATATTTTCATGTTCATTTATTTCAGGATATGGATAAGATACCTGAGTCGGGGTGGCAAACGCTATTAGATGACTGTTTTCCATACCATCAATGCATGTCCAGCAAAAATACACAGCCCTGTTGTGCAATTTTGTGGTCTGTTTTACTTTACCCTCAGCTGATAGTTCTCATTTATTTCTTGACATCATGTATAATGTGGAAGCTCCTGAGACCAAGAACTTTACTAGGAAATAAAAATTGACTTGTTTTGGTTCTTCCTGCATTACAGAGAAATGTTCAATTAGAAATCCCCAGAAGAGACTAAATCTTTAATATTTGGTATCTTGGCACTTTTAGAAAATCAGCCCATTTTGAATTGCCTCTTGTTAAGCACTGAGGATCAAATTTGCTTATCAGTTTTGAAAATATGGATACATCTATCTATCTACCTATCTATAAAATTCCTTTTATATCCATAGTGGTATCCACACATTTAATAAATCTGAGATGGGTCCAAGACTATATTGATCTTCGGATGTTGGCTGTGTATATTAATTTCTACTTCTTTTTTCAGAGTGTATTTCACTCATTGACAAGGTAATTGGACACTGGGTAGGTGTAATGCTACAACCATGACTGCTTCCACAGAAAGCCCCTTTCTGATTGCATTTCAAGTTACTTTTCCCCAAGTCTCCTTCGTCAATAAGTGTTGACATTTGTGCAGCAATGGAGGATTACCTGAATGATGTAGAAAATGAATATATGAAATTACCAGGCGCTTGTGATGGCTGGGCAGAAAGGCTATAAAAGCAACAAGCACCTGAGTCAGGTAAAAAGTTTGAATATGCATGTAATATGAGAATATTGCCAATCGTAAGTACTCTGTTCTATTCAAATCTGCAATAAACATCACCATGCAGGCCGAGTTTGAACTTGTCAAACTGATCAAAACCCAAGTTGTGCACGTGAACTGAAAAGTAAGAAGAAAGAAAAAAAACTCCATCAGGCAGTACTATGTAGTTCATCTTTCAAGTGAGGAAATAATGACTCTGCATGCATTCCTTTCTGCAGGACAATGACCGCAGTTTTTGTGGAACACAGGCAAAGATAAGACCCTGGAAGTTAGATTTGCTTTCTTATCCCTTAAGCTGGCACATAACAACAGTTGTTCTAAGGATTACTAATAGGAAACAAAGCCTGGAAATTCTGCAAAGATTTCAAGGTACCATAGAAGCTAAAGTTGAAAAGACCGTATCAGTATTGGGTTAGTCAGACCAGCATCCCTCTCACTACAAGCACACTGCTAGCCCAATGTCCTTCTCACTGAAAGTCAAGAATCTCCAGGCGGTGATGTCTGCCATGCTTCAAAAGAAGATAATTTCATTATACTGCTAGGGTCAAATTCTAAACTCTGAGGTATTAATATAGAGCTACTCCGTCGAAAGCAGAACTGCTTCAAACTATTATATAAAAGTAAAATTACTATTTTTACCTGAATATAAGGAGACCATGATTTTTATTTATTTGCATGTGTACACATCTTTTTTTAAGAGGGCAAGTATGACCTTGAATTCAAGGAGACCTCAACATGCTTATATCCTGTAAAAGAGAAACTCGGCCTTCCTACATCCTCCTCCGCTCTCCCATCAGATCCCTGTCTGATTTCCCAGCTCATGATCATTGCTCTCCAAATCCTCTCCCTCCCAACCCACTTTTAAGTGCTGAGTGAGGTAGTAGGAGCTGGAGCTTGCACTGAAATCCTACCTCACGCAAGAGCAAGTTGGATGCTGAGCAGCCAGATCTTGCTTTCCTTGCGCAGCAGCAAGAAAGTGCAAACCAGCTGACTGACAGTGACTGGCTCCTGCCTCATGCATAGATAAGACATTGCTCAAATGTAAGGCCAGATATATTGTAGAAAAATTTCCTTGAAAAAAGGATTCTCTTAACACTCAGATTAATATGGCAGAATTAAGAACTCGTGTGTCCTTTTGATTTGTATTAAAAAACTTCAACTTCTTTTTTGGGGAAGCTCCATGAGGTAAATCCCCATCTCCTCATTCCACAGTCTAAACCAATAAATTCGCAGAAACTTGATCAACTTCAGAAGTTATTCAGAAATTGTATTGGGGCAAATGAACACGTAGTTTCCATCTTTCTTCCTAGTTAGCTAGTTAAGTAACCAATTTTTCTTAGAGGCACTCATTTCACATTCCTCAACTATTCCTATTCCTCTTGTCCCTAAGAAATTTAATAAAGAATAGGTTCCTTAGAAATCATCATTTAAATTGACCACCAAGAGGAATGCAGTTTTCATCTTTCCTCAAGAGGAAGAGGGTAATTGATTTTATTTTAGCACAAATTTCACCCAAGCTATATTTCTGTAAAGTCAACATTCTTACTACTCTCCAAACAACTTCTTTTAAAAATGATCCTGTATCTGCCATACCTAAGGATCATACCAAAGCTTTGAAGTGATTTAATAGTAGACAGCCACTAGCCAAAAGAAATAATTTGCAAACTTCAGAAGCTATAGAAATTCATTGCTTCTTTTAGCTGATTATATAGCTAAGCTTATACAAAAGAAATTTTAATTATTGCTAAAGAGCAGTAAGAGTGTAAATTCAAGCTGGGTCTCACAGAAAAAAATTAAACAGTCTATAAATAGTATCTCAAAATAAAATGCACTAGCTACACTCTGTGCTAAAAATAAATGATCCTGCTATTATTCTAGTGAAATATTTTTTAAAATCTTCTAAAGTCTGATCCAAGGCCCTGGGATTCGCCCCCAGCCAGTAAAGCTGGTTAGAGAGAGAGTAGATACAGCTCATGACTACATAGTTACCACAAGAAATCCTAAGTTTTGCTTGTGGAAAAGGACAAAATAGTTATTTCTGCTGTGTGATACCATACCATCTTCCCATTTTAATGGTAGTCAGACCACATGGCCGAGAACTTCTCTCCACCACTCTCCAAGGCACCCAGATCGGGACATTCTGGTTGAGTTGACCTTGCTCTCTCCCAAAGCCAGGTATATGCATTTCAAACTGAGAAGAGAGCTAACTGATAGAGCAGTAAACAGTAAACATTTTGGAATTGATGGAAATATGGAATTTGTTGGTGACCTGCTAGGAAGGAAAGATTATTATTTGCCAAGGACCAAAATTCTCATCAAAATATATGGCCTGTTTTGCGAAGTGATTTAGCCAAAATCTGGCCCATACAGAGTAACTATAGTCTATAATTAATACATACTTTGTGTGTTATTTATTTTATATCTAATTTTAATTGTGCATTTTATTCCATTATTTTCCCTCAAATTTAAATTAAAAAATTAATTCTTTTCCTTCGCATACCTACCAGCATGGACAGTTGTCTACCTCACTGAATATTATATTACTCCAAAAAGAAAGAGGAGGAAGATAACAGATGTATTGGGAAACGTTTACTTAACGTGACAGTGTTCCATACATACTGATAGTCTTCATATTTTGACAACGCAGTCCACGGGTTCTGATGACATAATTAAAATTGAATTATGTCCTAAAAAAAAAAGACTTTGCTATACTTCAATTTTATTTAGAAAAATATCACGGGAATAAGCAGGTTTTTTAAAAAACTATTAAATTCTACAATTTAAAAAACAAAAATTCTCCTCAGATTTCAAGCTATTTGTTACACTTGTTTGTGAAGGTGGTCATACGTACACCCAAGAGTTGCTGATGACTAATGAAACACTTCACTGGGAAAAGACAGGAGTATTTTCAGTTCAAGTGTTTGCTCAGATGAGAGGTATCGAGTCAGTTGGCAGCAGCTTAAGTAAAACCTCAGAAGGCACTCGAGTCCTTCTACCATCTTAGCTATTCAACTCCTAACCCTTCAGCCCATGGGTAGCTTGACTTCAGTGTCGGTACAACTAATGGGCTATTACAGCCGTTACTGCTTGGGGCAGTGTCTCTTCCGCTTCAAACACTACAGGAAAGAGAGGCGTCTCAATACAGGCAAGTGAATCATTTCACTTCCACCAGAAAAAACAGCAATGTATCTTTCTAAGGAGACTCTCACTCTCACGTGCAACAATTATGTATTCTTTCTCGTTTTGTACCAGTAAGTCAGCTCCTACTTGCAATTTTAATCTCGGTCCCCACTAACCAAGTACTAAATTTTCAAAAATACATGTTTCCCTCAGGCTGTCCCTCACAGGAATTGCCTACGGGAGGAGTTCTCCATAAAGATCTTTGAGAACATTTTTCCTTAGAATTGCTGCGATGCCTCCAAAAATGTTGGTAGTTAAAAAAGCCCAACACTTCTGGCTCAGAAAGCGCCTCAGCCGCAAGCTCTCGGAGGCTGGGAGGGCAGCAGTGTCCGGCACTGCGTGTTTGCCCTGCTCCCATGCCAGGTCTTAGTCATCTGTGTTGCCACTGGTGAAAAGTGGTAACTGGGTTAGACAGACCTTTGTCTTGCTCATCTTACATTCCCACGTCACCAGTTGCCTGTAATCTCGACCAACACCATCGCATGGCTTCTTTGCACTACTCCGTCTTTCTCTATCTGCTTGCTGTCTCCCGTGCTGTCCCATAACTTGTTTGTGGCAAGGATGGCCTTTTTTGCTCTTTTCCGGTTCAGGGGCAGCCTGGCAGGGGCTTGCTGTGTGCTCTGGGGCTCCAGGCTCTGAATTTATGAAAACAAAACACAACAGCAGCTACAGGGTAATTTCTCACCTGATAATCAGGCTATCTTTGAGGTAGTATTTGGGATACAGCCACAATCTTCTTTGCAATCCTCAGACTTTTCAAGAGAACTGGAGAGTCCAATCACGGGGAATGACAAGCAAAGCCACCTCATCAGCAAGCGAGTTGTTCCTGCCACTTCGCTGGCAGAAACTTCCAATCCTGTCCCGATTACCTGAGCCAAACCCGCATGCCCTTAGCTCTGCCCTTTGAAGAACATCGTGGGAAAATGCCTCAAAATGGAAAGAAGAAGTCTGAAGAGTAAACTGGCAGATCCATACTACTTGCATGAAAATGAAGGCTAGAAAAATGCTAATGTACATATTTGGGGAGTTGAACTAGAGAACAATGTTTAACTAACTGGTTAAAATTGTTACTCTGTCATGAAATTACTAGTGAACAGCAGGCAAAACTAAGGTTACTTCGCTGAACTCTCCTTCAGCAAATAAATATTCTTCATTTTTTCAAAGTGTCCTGTGTCTAATAAATAATCAGGCAGATAACTTGCTTTTTTTTAGGATGGTAAACTATTGTCAAAAACATTTAGCAATACCCTAAACTTCCTGTGGCATCAGATCACGACACATCATCTAATTCTCAGGGCTATTCCCTTTATATGCTTATTTAGATTTGAAACTACAGTTGTGCTAGTTAGCTGGTTTATGTAGCTCTCTTAGCTTGCTACTTATTTACAGCAAATAGAGCTCAAATGGAAAGTGCTTCTCCTTCTGTACCCCAAAATTACTCCTGACAGATGACTATTGCTCATTATGAGTAGTTTAAGAAACAAAACCAAACCAAAAAAACCCACAACCCTCCCAAGTACAGCCCCTCCTGCTTATATGACTGATGGCAGGATGTCCACATACGCAAGGAAAGGTGGCTGTTCAGCTTGAATGAACTGTCATATTAATGGAGAGTGGAAATTTGCCATTTAAATCTGTAGCTGATTTCTACATCATCTGAAACATTACAAATTACATTTCTCATTATGAAGAAAAACAAAATCACTTGGGAAATTAGTTTTACTTCTCACCTTCTTTGTGTTAAAAGCAGAATGTAAAAATCTGAAATGAAAAACAGGAATAATTGACGGTCTATTTCCCCAGTGAAGGGTTATTATGGGAACGTATAAAACTGGAGAAGTATTCTAAATTCATCCTGTAAAAAGAAAGCCAAAAACTTTTTTGTTGTTGTTTTATGCAGGTATCAGATAAAAATCTTTCTGTCCTACAGATTACAGACTTGAAAAGCCATTCTAAAATATTCTGTTAAGATCTCACTTATCACCCATGCTGAATTCAAATGAGTTTCAAACGTACTGAACTATCACTTTGCAACATATTACTTACCCAGGATTATTTTAATTTTCATCCAGTGCTACTAAAAATTCAGCTCTCCTCCTTTGCCACATCTTTGTGTACATAATGAACTTCGTGATTTCTTACAGGCACAGTCTATTGCTTTTGGTTTGACTTTCAGGTAGTTTTTCCCAAGTCATTTTTCAGGAAATGAAGAAGGCCCAAATACAACAACTTGCCTTATGAGATTTGTCATCTTATTTTATTACAAGACAAGATACTTGGGTTTTTAACAATTAATGCATTGGATAGGTCTTTGCAGAGCATATGCTTCAGAAGTGTTCACCCTCATGTCACCTCTAATTCTTTCGGAATTAAAAAACAAAACAAAAAAAAACAACCAAACAAACAAAACCGCAAACCTATGTAACTTCTCTAAATCATAGATCCAATTTGTGGTGGCTTCTGCAAGCCTATTGAAAAAACACTTTACTTGACCAGGTCAGATTTCATTTGACTTTGTACTTCAACTTTCAAAGTGAGAGACCAAACATGTTGGGGAAAAAATATCCCAAATGCTGCAGGAAGATCCGGGTGGGGAGCCCACCTTCACTCCTACCTCAGGCAATCGTATTTATGCACACGGGTTTAATGCTGTCTCAGAACTGATATTAGTTTCAAAACATCAGGATGGCTCATGCAAGTATTACTGCTACATTCTGCTATGGGGGAAAATGCTACAGAAAAAAAGGGGTGAGTAATACCTTCTGGTACATTTAGCAAGGTGGTAGCTAATAAGAAACACGAGTTCCAATCTCAGTAACACTCCTCATCTAACTTCACTGTACATCAGTTCTCCTAAGCTATAAAGGAAATGTCCCCCCATTGAAATACTGAGGATAACTGCCAATACTTGTAGGATGATACAGAATCCTTTTATTAATTAATCTGAAAATCATTGTCAACCAAAGTGCAGGGGAACCTCACAATTCCTGGCTCTCGAGCCTGGGATTCTTTCAACAGCCCGCATTGCTTCAAAGAGGGCAAAAGCAATTTGCAAATAAAAACAGTGGTGAAAATGTATCTTCCACAACTACCAAAATAATTTCTAAAAATTAACAAAAACAAATTCAAAAAAGTGTTAAAGTAAGCAAAAGAAAACAGCGAAGGTATTTCCATGAGACAGGGTTGGATGCTGAGAGAAGAAGAGTTGAGGGATGAATTCCAGCTTTGTAGAGCTCTGCAAGTGGGTGGTTGTGTTCAATATACTTTATTCCAACATTTTTAAGCATTCTGAACACTTCTAACAACATAGTTGGAAATAAGAACTATCCACAATTGACAGAACAAATGTAAACAACAGCAACCATACAAGCAATTATGTAAAATGTGTCTAGGGAATTTCCCTCCATCAACTGAGAAAACAACACTGAAGAAAACCATATGGGGTGGAACATAACATGAAAATATTTTAACTGTTGCATCAATAGGAAGAGCGCGAGGATTTTCTGTGGGAGCATTCTCATAGATGCCATTCCCTAGAGACTATGCATTTGTCTCCTTTGCCAATTGCAGGAATACTGTTATTTATATACTCATATTATTTAAAAGCAGATACAGAAATGAAAGGTGAATTTCCTAATCGCATTTAGAAATATTCCAAACATTACTACTTACGCATTCTGGAAGTGATGCAGCAGAGAATTATCATGGCAGCTTATTAAAATGAATAGTGCTACTACCTCTCTCCCCACCCATCCTAGAAAGTTAGTTTATTATCATGCAGTACTGCAGGAAAATTTTTCCTATGTTACAATTTTATTTATAGACTTTATTTAATAAAATACTACCAAGATAAAGAACATTTTTCTCTAAATTTTTAGGTTTAAACTGACCTATAACGAAAGCAAATCCTTTGTAGGATTTCATTTTATGAGATTTGGAGACTTTTAAGGATTCATCAAAATATACAATGGTGTTAATGTCTGCACTAATTAATCTCAGGAAGGCTTTTTTTTTTTTTTTTCCTCCTTGGGTTCATTTGCTGTCACTGCTGCACAGCACTCTCCCCTCTGATGCATAAAATCCAATGGAAGCAAAGTGACTAGCCAAAAATAAGTTCATTTTCGGGTGTACACTCCCATTTACAGGTGCTGGTCTTCAAATTTTTCATGGTTTGCTGAGCACTTCATTCAGGTTGGCAGATCTGGTGGGTCATATGGTGACAATTCTCATTTTCTGCAGCATCTGAAATGTCCACTCATTGCATCATTGACAGCTAAAATTAGATATTTGGCAAAGCAGTCCTAGGAACTAAGGGCTTGATTAAGTTGCCTAATTATAGCTGCCTAGTGCCATTTGAGATGCCCTAGAGTACCCCGGGCAACCACAGAGGCCTGGCAGGTATCACACAAAATCTACGGGAGACCTGTGGCCCTCCAGAGCAGGAGCTGTAGGCAAGGAAGGATAACCCCTACGACGTTTCAAACGGCACAGGGAACTTTTGTTTAGACTCATTTAGGAACTGAACACTACGTGTTTGCCACTAGGATATTGAAGAGATCAATTCTCCTGTCTTAGCTTGTTCTTGCATCGTATTCCCTCTCTTTGCAGGCAGGCGCATGAACTCTCAGTGCTGCTCTGTGCCTGCTCTCCTGCACACAGCGCAGGGAATACGAAATATGAAAATAGGTCAGAGCAAGCTTTAATTTTGTGGGGGTGAAGAGGGTGGTGGAGAACCTCTTCCAGGGAACGGAAGGGAGGGCTTGCATACTTTCTCCATATTCATCTCATCACTCTTCACTCAGAGGAAAAAGAGATCTGCTTAAGGAATTACGCATGCTAGTTCCTATTGTATCATGGGTTTTCCTTGGAGGTGTCCAAAGCAGAATCCAGTCTTGCTTAATTTGTGAAATTTGACGTGATTACAGACTGGGGTTGATAAGGTTTGTGTTTAGGGAGTCTTGATGGCATCTCTGAAGATTGTAATTCTTCATCCACCTCTCTTTCTTGACAAGATTGTATAAAAGTGGAATAAAAAATTGCTTTATTCTTCTTTTCCACATTAAGCAGAAAATGGCTTTCTTGAGAGTATGCATTTGCACGGGACTCAAGAACACAGACCCCTGCGGAGCATGAAATGACACTGGGGAATATATTTTCCTTGACAAGCTAGGTATTTTTCATCTGTCTGAGGCAGCTCTCCACCAGCCCCCCCTTTTTTTAACAAAGTTATGCAGTACCTTATATCAGCACTCATCCTTATATTCTCCTTAAAAAAGAAAATGAGCACCAACAGTACAGAGGGACAAATAATGCTTATCGTAATAAAAACAATATGGTCTCAAAGAACCAAGCACTATTTGGAAAATGGTATAAAAAAATACAATGCTTATAGAGTTTCCTGATGCCCAAAATTTCACATTTACTCATGAAGGTGTAAAATATTTCCTATAAACCTGCTGAAATTACATGAAATCTAATAGTTTGATGCCCAAGGCAGGGCTAATAAACTTTCCCGGCTTCAGCCCAACAATTCTACTGCCTGAATAAGCAATACTGAACAACTACCACAGCTAAAGAGTCTCCTGAATATCAAATCCCTTTCTCCAATAAAATAACTCTCACCGAGGCCAATATTTATTCTGACTGGCATATATTTCTATTCAGATCAGCAATTTGCTTTTTTCAAATCTGAGTCAATGTATAAGTGAATGGTCTTATATTTTTACAATAGGGAAACTGCTTGCAAACCCCTCACTTTCTGCATTAACCTGATCTGTTCAGCTGCACAATAGATTGGTTAAGATGATTATTAGTGATACGACTAAAGTTATTCTGCCACCATCGTGATTAAATAGTGCATTCAGAACAAGAGCTAGAAATAGCATGCTTAAAGAGTACCTAAATGGAACAAACATTTAAAACTAGTATGTAGTTAATGAACAAGGATATTCATTGAAGTACTTCTCAGTCAAAAACCGAGATAAAAAGCTTGCTGTTGAGAAAATGTCATTTAAGATATTTCAGGAGCCAATGTAGACTGTCCCTGGTAGTCAGTGATTTCCATGGGGTGAATTGTCACCAGATGGCACAGCCTCATGGGCCTAAATCCCACCTCGCTCTTGCCTCCCTAGAGAAGGCCATGTACCCCAAATTCAGAAGGAATAAGCCTACAGGAAGCACAGTGACTAAAGCCTACTAAGTGAATACGTCCAGAAGTGTTTCGTTAGAGTTGGTTTGGTACCATTTTAGTACCTAAAAATTTACGCACCCTGTTTTGAACCATTTTATTTTCTTTTTAACTGTTAGTCATGTTGCTATAAAAACAGGACCCAAGAAAATGTCTTCAACTTGACTGAAAAGCACATCACAAATTTTTGCCATATTAATATTAAACTTTAAGGAAACTTTGTATTTGGTTCAATATTAGTAAATTAAAATGTAAAAATATAAATATATTGATACTCTACTTAATAAATATCCAACATTTAGCAGTCCCAAATGGTTTAAAGTAATTCCAGATACAAGGAATAAGATTTGAAGAATTTTAGAATATAGGTTAGCCTATTAGACAAGATTTTGAACAGATTTTAACGAATTACATTTGGATTAAAAAGATCATGTATTCATTTATTTATGCCTTACGCTTCAGCTTTGGTCTTAAATCTGTCATAATGCTACAGAGAAGAAAAATATTTTAAGATGGATAGAGATGGGAGAGTAGGAGAGAAAATGAAAAAGTTTATGAACTGCTCTCCATTTCCTACACTGTAAAAGAAACACACACTCTTCCTATTAAAACCCTGTGGCACCCTGATGCGACTATCACTTCGGTAGCATCTGGCAATGTCAGGTAGGGTTTCTTGAAGGCTCAGATCTTCTGGCTTCTAAAATAGTAACAAATAACCTAAACCAACACTTTCTTGAATCCCCGTACCAGGCTGAAGCAAGCTGTACAGGGAAGCAGATTTTTGAGGGATTTTGTATGTGTGACACTGGAGAAATGATGTGGCATCTGAATTACTAATATACATCTGGTGAAAAGGTTCCTTCATTTGCCATGTGTGTTGTTTAAAAGTAAAAACACAAGGAATTTGACAATTTTAATCTTCTGTTTACCTGAGAAACTGGACACCTATTCCTTATACTTAGAAAGAGATTTCCTGTCAGCATTTATGAATTTCTCTCTTGACCCTGAGCAGCGAGAGAAGCAGCCTGAGATATATTGCAAAGCCAAATGTTTAAAGTTTATATCAATATACACGTGGGACAAAGGTAATTTACTCAGTGAAGGAAGAACCCCCTGCTACATTTAATCATGCTCAAGTACATGGGAAAGTGCCCTTACGGCTGTTGTTTCTCCCTGCCTTTTTAACCCAACTATTGAGAAGCCCTTTTCTTCTCATGCAACACCTTAAACCCAAAGCCTAATTACACTAGTAAAACACCATTAAACCTGGTGAGCAGACTTATCTCCAGCCACTACAGTTTGCAATTAAATTTTGGGTGAGGGTAGAGGAAATCAATGTTATGTTCACCCCTTAATGAGAACATAAACACTTCCACATTAAAAGATTATTTTCTTAAAATCCCCACAGGTAGGTGAGGGATTCACTTCACTTGTGAAAGAACAAAACATAGGAAAGAAAATAGTGGAAAAAACCAAAAACACTCTTCGCCTCATGTGAAAAAGGTATTTTCCCTTCTCCCATGATCTCAAGAAAAGCCAGAAGGGGACAGAACAAAACAGCATATATACGTGATTAAAGCGACATGGTCAGGGCAAAACTTAGAGAGCAAATTTGCCTCTTTTTAGAACCATAGGAAGCAGGCTTGTTTCAGTGTATCAATGCAATGGATAATACAGACTTAAGTACATGGCAAAGAAGTCCATGTCGGAGTCAAACACACCCTTTGGCTGCTTTTGCTTATCAGACTACCAATGATTACAAACAGGAATGTCTTGGTTGAGACCAATGGGACATCATCACCTCCGGTCATCTGAGAGCTTGGCCAATTGTATTCTTTACACAGAAAGAGCAAGTGTATACTTTGGGGTTTTTTAAAGGGAGAAGCAAAAGTGAGATATCTGCGGGAGACATTCTGCGGAGCGATACACACCATCACCTCTTCAGACTGGAAGCTGCATTATAAATGTCCAATATCTCAGCAAGGAGTCTCATATACAGCTGCGATCTGCTGATACCACAGCCAGCACTGGACATCATTGTAGTAAGCACTTTGTTGAAGAAACTGTCTCTTCCTCACAAAACTCAAGTATTGTGCAAAGCAAGAAAAAGACTTCTCCTTCCACCTATGTAATTTGCGCAGGATGACTCTCAAGTTTCTCCTCCGTTTGGGCCAGCAACTCATCCCTTCGTGATCGCTAGCCTTATTTACATCTGCTTTCTTTTGAACTACATTTGAGTCACTTTAGTTCAAATTAGAATGAAGTATTTTCACTTTGGATGTAGGAAATTAGATGGCTTTATTCCTCCAGACATATGACTTTTAAAAATGTGTAAGGTCAGTTTAAAAAGCATTCCTTGAGTGGGAACGACATCTCTGCTGGGTCTGGTTTTTTGTTGGGTTCTTTGGGGGAGTGGGGGTAGGGTGTTGGGTTTTTTAGGACTAACTTAAATATGGTGAAAGCAAAATTCCTTAAGAATGTTACAGGTAACAATATAAGTTCATTTTTGCTGAAAGATATTATATTTGGGTTTTTTCCCCTCCTTCTTTATATTTGACATGTTCTTTATAGACAGTTTAACTGTTTCCCCAAAAACATAATTTAATTGCGACTTTTCCTTCTGTGTGGGTTTATCATTCCTTTTTCAGAGGAAAAAATCTTTCCTCTCCCCCTCCCTTCTTTTTTCTTAAATAAGGAAAAATATTTTTAATCATGCAAGTTACTCTACCCAGAGAGACCACCACCAATGCAAACACCCCTAATGATGTTAACAAGACTAGCAAAAGGGTTTGTTCACACAGAACATCTTAGAGTAAAATACCAAAATTAGATGTAGTCCTTCAAATCAATTAATTTCTTTTTAGTCAGTTAACAAGATTTCAATGCTGGTTGCCCTTTAAAAACAAGTTATTCACGAAGCCATGCAACTTAGCCTTCACAAAAGCGCTAACATGCTTGGCTTTCTTTTATTAATGTTATGTGCTTTTTTTTTTCCTACTTCACTAACATTTCAAGAGAAACAAAGTGATTGTCATGTGGTACACTCAGTCCTGGAACAGCAGCACAGCTGTTTATTCCCAGACTGAGCATTTTTTAGATCTACACAGCAGTCTGTATTTTCTCTGAAGGGAATTATACATCTTACCATAAGCAGATATAGTTTCCATATTCAGTTTGCCTATTGTACGATACTTGGCTGTAAGAACAACGAATTGAATGCTTTGTCCTCCTTCTGTTGCCCTTTTTACCTCGAATTAACTCCTTTGGTGCAAGAAAAGAGGACAAAAAAGCCATGGCAGAGAATCACAAAATCACTCCATTTTGCATTTCAGAAAAATCAAAATGACCAAACATCTGCTTCAGACACCCTCTACTGGAAAGCATCAAGTTTATCTCTCTGCTCCTGAATTAACTTATCATGTGTAGGAGGGGAAAAAAAACCAAACCCATGAATGTTTAACTGCCTGAAAAGACTGGTATTTATTCTATAAATAATTGTCTTACATTTAGGAGGAGGAAAAGATTTGACAATTAAATTATTTATTTCAACAAAGGTGGGAAACGTGCATCTGACTTCTTTGACTATGAAGCAGCAAAAAGGACTCCATTCAAAATTCTGTGGCAGCTTGCCTTTAGGATTAGACCTGATAGGTTTCTCCCAGAAAGGTGCAAGTGTCATAAACTTACCAAGAAATAAAAATAGGGACTGCAATGAAAGGAGTTAGCCACGTTACACACAAACAGTAACCTGACTTATTTTCCCCACAGGTAAGAAAAAAGGTCTTGAAACTTGAACTAAATATCTTTAAATTAAATCTGTTCATTTTGTGTAATTCTCAAGCAACGAGTATGCTGGGACACAGCTGCTCTGCAGTTGTAAGTGCCCACAGCTAGAAACTCTGTTAGTTTACCCAGTGCAAAATTTTGTTCTGTAAACAGATCTCTTCCATCATTCATCTATTAAATATCTATTGAATATATTCACTCTGGGCTGAAATTTCTATGTAGTCAGACAGAGTATCTTAACTCAGTGGTGGACAGCGTTGTTCTTTAAGGAAAGGGTGAGAACTTCCTCTCTTCAGAAAAAAATTCTGTGCTACATTTTTGAAGTCTTGGCCTCCATTTTCATCATGGTAAAAGAAAAAAAAAAAGAAAAAAAAAGATTAAATTGTCTAAATAATGACGGATCTACTACCACTGTTTTAAAATCTACATCCCAAAGAACTAGTCGGAGAACCTTCACACATCCCTTTCCTCATGTAGCAGTGCCAAGAGATTTTGTCCTTAAAAGACTGAAAAGACAATTCTATCAAGCTTTAATCTATAATTAATTCTTTTACTTTCCTACTCCCAAATAAAGTATTAAGATAAATAGCCTGATTGGGTATCAAGCATTGTTCATCATATGCTCTCCTTGACGATGCTACAGCTTTCACAATTCTGTTCAACCTCCATAATGTACTGTATGTGGGGCAGTGAATTACATTCTTTTCTAAGAGACCATGCTGAATTACAATTTTTTTCCCAGGACTCAGAGGTGAATAATTGCACCTGTCCTCCTTAAGCAGACAAAAGACATTAAGTAGCGGCCAAATGGAAAGAAAGATTTAAAAAGAAAATCGCTTTATAGTTTCGTAGGAAAACAACTCAATCCAACCTTTCATCTAGCTGTATACAATATGAAGATTTCTACTAGTGCAGCTTCTGAAGAAAGGGAAGCTTTCAATGAAAGAAAGACTACCCTGATAACAAAGCAAAAATTGAGGTGCTTTCTAGAAGTTTAAAAGACCCTACTTTTAAAATAAGTCATTGACAATACAAAAAAAATCAGCTGCACACCTAAGTGTTTGTGGGCAAACTTTTTCATTTACATGATATAAATGAAGAAATAAAATAAAACGGGGGAACAAACAAAGCCGCATGGCTTTTCCAAGACCACAGCGATGCAGTAGTAGAACTTGGGGTAGAGCAGAAGTGAATGTTCTGGAACAGCCCACAACCTAGATCTCCTGACAACCTTCACACTGTTTCATAGAATCATAGAATCATTTAGGTTGGAAAAGACCTTTAAGATCATCGAGTCCAACCGTAGAGAGTTTGTGACCATGCTGAACAAAAAGGCTGAGTTTTGCTCTTACTGACTGCAAGTGCTTGGCAGAGAGATCTGCAGCGGCTCTGGTTTCAGCAGAGCCATGCTGGCAGACATCCAAGGAGAGGTCACCATGGCAGAAGGTCAGAGCCTCAACAGAGCATTTGCCTCTGGTGCCAGGAGATTCCTAGCACCTGACCATGCCAAAGGGCTAATACTTAAAAATACAAGAAAAAAGCACGAAAGGTGAAAATACTGTAGAGAATCTCCACAAAGACCTTTGCGATATTTCCAGGCCCTTTCAAATTTTTTCCTCTTTCATGGAAGCTGCCTGTATACCCAAGGAAGATAGGTATTTGCACATGAATGGACCAAATGGAAAATATTCTGCTCCTTGGAAGCTAAAGGTAGCCTATTTGGCAAAATCCAGGCAGTCCATCTTGCAGCTATAAAGAGGAACACCATGGAAAACTATACTAAAATATTGACAGCCCCCAAATAAATTAAAACAAAGAAACAAAGAAGTAATGCCTTGGGGGGAGGTGCCCTTGCAGGAAGCATGTCTCTCTTTCCCAAAAGCACAAATGTCAGTATTTAACATCCTCAATGAGAACCTGATACAGCACAGAAGAGAGACACTGATGAAAAGCAAAGAACATAATTAACCATACCTGCTTTCAGCTAGAAGTTTTGGTCTTCAGGAAACACCTTCATCACCTCATAATTACAGGTTTTAGAACAAAATTATACACTGTCTCATTATATCCTTGGAAAAATACAGAAAAACCGCCTGGCTTGACAGATAAGGCACCAACTTGGAATTAAAGAAAACCAAAGCCTACTGCCATTTTCTTCCTTCAACAGCTGCACGACCTTGGGTAGGATCCCTTCTATCACTGCCTCTGCTTCCCTTCCTACTTTCTGTCCCATCTAGTTACATGCTTTGGGACAGGGACCTTCTTTTACAGTATGTTGGTACAGTTCTGAGGTCAACAGAGTCCTTATCCAGAAAAAAGTCAAGAGAGCACTGTGATGAGTTGTTCCCCAAGTAGCACAAAAAAATAAAGCCTGGTTTCTTGTGGATTTCTATTTTCCCTTCTCAAAAACTCCAGCTCCCTCCTTCATGCGTCCTGTGGGAACACCTTCCACACAATGCTTCCAGTCTCCCCAACATAGAGTAAGTCCTCCCACAGTAACCTTCATCTTGAAACTGGCCAAAAGTAGAGAAATGATTGGAAAACAGGCCCAAGACAGACACACAGATCACATTATCTCCCAAGGTATTTCTTTCAAAGGAAACCCAGCTAATAAAAGCAACAGCAAGCATTTCAACAGAGGTGATAAAGATCAAAATTCAGATTGCTTAGCAGATTAATCATGGCCATGCAAGGAACTCTAGGGGTTTGGGTTTTTTTAGATCATGTGTTCTCAACAAAGTGTCTAAATCGCTGATGGAACATATGCCAGAAAACAGCAAGGGACAAATGATCTTTGGTCAGCATCTGGGTTTCCAGTAAAGCAATAACATTTGAAATTTGTTAAGGGTAAAAAATCTGAAATTTCATCAAAAGAACATTTCAATTTTGACAAATCAGCATTTCCCACAGACATGCATTTCTTCCAGCTCCCTTTGTAAACAGAAGTCGCTGTTGACAGTGCTGTTGAATATCATCCCTTTTGCAAGACTGGTGTAAATAAAACTTCAAGGCAAGGAGGTAAGTCTAAGTGCAAAAGGAAAATTTTCATCCCCTATGCCTTCACTAAATTGGGTGGGTTTATATTAAATCAATACCCCCAATTAAAATTAAGAGAGAAGATAAAGCCTCCATCAGCAAAATTATTTGAAGCAGTATTTGTTCAGACTAGTCCAAAACTCTTCACTCTTGGGGACTGCAATACAACAAGGAAGTCTCCTGAGCGTGTTAATTATTTAAAATGAAAGTGTCAGGTGTCTCCAAAACATGTGACAGGTTGGCAGTTTGTAGCATCTACTCTCGAGCCCTAATACCAGGATTTTCTCTGGAGCCTGGAGGAACTCATCACCTTTGCTAACAAATCCTAAAGACAACCTGTCTGGCTCACTGAAAATGAGATGGAGAAGCTAAATTAGAATCACAGACTTCCTATTTGCTAAATTAAAGCAGAAAACCAAAATGAAAATAAACATTAGAAGCACGTATGTACATATATATAGACAAACACACGCATATATGAATGCAGACACAAATACATGTAGAGATATGTATAGTTAGATATATATCTGTAGCTGTAAATTATAGACATTTACTGAGATCTGTATTTACTGCCTCCTACAAGTCTATTTTACAGTCTAAATTTAGGGAATTTTTTTCCCTTCTTTCAAAAAAAAAAAAAAAAAAGAAAAAAGGCAGCATCTGGTTTGTATTTTTCAAGTCTATTCAAAAATACCTTCTTTCTGCATGTATCTGCCACTTCAGTACACAAGAATAAAAACGTAGAATCAGCAAGAAAATTCCTATAGAGTCTGTTTGTAAACAAAAAGTTCCCATCTCCAAAACAGTTGATCTTGTTAGCACTAGGAGGTGGTGAGAAACTTTTCAGCAGTACATATTTTACCAGTACTGTGGATATATGTCTATATGTATTTTTTTGTCATTTCAAAGATTTCAATTATATTTTCCATAAAGAAATCTTTCTTATTGAAAATAAGTGCACAAGAGTTACATAGAGAGGATTTTTCCCAATCTTGTTAATATTAATAGTTCAGAAAAAAATATTTTGTCCTGTGTTCTTTGTGGAACAGGACACAATACATTTTTTCTCTTAAAATACAAGCTAGAGAGAAATCTATAAAAGACATCAACAAATATCAATCCACAACATTCTTTAATGAATCTGTTGGGAAAGAATAACAAGACATAATATATGTGATGTGTAAATGAGTAGTGGATACAGGAAAAAATAACACTAAAACAACATTCACACATAAAAATCAGAATTCTGAAACCAAACATCTCTAATCTCAAATTTAGGCAGAACTTCTCCATTTCCCCAGACATTTTGAAAAATATTTGTTGCAAGTCAGTTGAAACATTTTGCGTTATCAGTGCCCTCCACTCTGAGAGGCCCTGCCATTTCTGACCAAGGCAATCAACTTCAAACTATAATTGCCATCCACCAAAAGTCCTCCCGAAAGGAAAAACTCACTTGCTCAACCTGAACCACCCATGGGCAGTGGCCTTTCACACACTCCACATAAGCCCTCCTGGGTCTGGCAGGCTGCACCCGCAGCATTGTACCTTTGCAGGAGCCAAGCGGAGCCATAGACAGCATTTAACACAATTATCACTGCATCATATATGTATTTTTAAATAAAACTACTCTTTGAGGTAAAATACAGTGAACTACTTTGGCTGAAGTAATACATTACCGGTGACTTTTCCCTACCACCCTTCACAGAAGTTCAATTTCAAAGGTTAATACACAAAACAAATACACTGGATACCTCAAAGGCTGAATGTAAAACACATTCGTGGATTTTGTGATTTTTTTTTTTTTAAAGGCCTGGCCAAGTTTTAATGGGCTGTCACACAGGAATGATTATGAAAGCGCTACAATGAACTGAGCTGATAAGCTGATCTGATCGGAATTAACTGCATGTGATTGCTGCTTTGAAAAGCTGGCCTAAAGAGGCAGCATTGAAAGCAATCTCACAAGTCACTGGTACCGCTTGCCTCAGCTATAAGTAAGCACAGATGGTGAGAAAAGTTAATTAAGAGACGTATTTGTTCGGGGGTTTGATATTTCCACCCTCTCTTCCCCGAAGAAGCTGAGCCACGGTGAAAATGTGTTTTACGTTTGCGGCCTAATAAGTTCATGTTTTGGAGGCTCTGTTCCTGTAGATGGAGGTAATAGATAAACAGAATAAATAATTTATGTCAGCAGTTAGCATATGGATTTGCACTTGATCACTAAGCTACACATTGCACCTGATAGCTACAACATCTTGTCAATTAAAAATATTGCTTTCTCCACAAGTCTTCATTTACCTTCCTCCTACCTGGCACAGCTTTTCTCTTATACCACAACTGACACCCAGCAACAGAGATGTCATCCTTTTCATTCTCACTTTAATGATTGCCTCTTTCATTTGCTCCCTCACTTTTTCTTGCAGTATTTCATAAAGAACATATCAGCAATTACAAAAAATAGCTTCTGGTGATAAAGCTTTTTTTTTCTCCTGGTTGGGAACTCTCTTTTCCGCTTCTCTCCAGCCCACACTTGAGCTTTTCCCCGGATTAACTAATGGTCTTCTGAAGCTGAGGCTATGACAATGCTCTGTAAAGTGATCCCCATTTTTAGAGGATCAAACACTTTATATACTGTAATACTGTGACCAATGTGTCACGTAGCAGACATTTTGTTCAATGGTCCTTCAACAGTGTATGATTCTTTGGACCCATTTCCATTTTTTGTACCTGAGGCTACTATAACAACATTGGCCTGTAGTATCAAAGAAATACTGGCTGAAGAATCTCATATGAAAGACCCTTGAAGGTAAGAAACAGTTAATGCTAAGGACAGAGAAAACGAAGATTTCAGAACTTCAAGTGAAATTGAGAGGTTCTTAGAGAGACATTTCCAATTCATGCCTACTGTACTATTTATTTCCTTTTCCATCATTGCTGATTATAAGGATGTGCATGTGTAAAAGGAAGTTTCTTCATCTCTAATCAGACCAGCTCTATTCCATGAATCCACAATCCACTGTTCGTGACATTACAAAATGAATCAGGCAGGAGGCTCAAGCCAGATCAGAAAGTGACAGCTCCTGTTTAAACAGATATCTTGGAAATTAGTGATGATAGAGGACAGTATTATACTGCATAAGCATTTAACTTTTAGCACTGTCTCATTCTCTAAAAAAAGGTGCAACAGAATTACTCACTGGAAAGATCTTGGTATAAAAAAGAAATAATAAATTGGAGTACTGATCTGTTCTACTTACATTTCTAGAGAAATAAAGGCCTGTTTTGAATAGCACACCCACACACTATATGTATTCAACACTCCCTGGATTTAAGGAAAGTTGCTTCATAAAACATTATCTTTGCATTATAGTGTATGGTCACATCATTTATGGTCTATCTTAAGAATTTAGCATGTATCAGTATATTGCTTCTGTCAGTCTTACATCTGTGCTATAGAACTGATTTTGAATAGGATATTACACTTATAAGAATGTGTTCCTTAACTAGGTTTACATTTCAGATGGCAGGATTACATCACAAGATTAGAGATTGACACCCAAGACCAGCCCTGCATTGAGAGCCTTCCTATGGCATTATGCAAGGATTTTAGCCAAAAACTTGATCTGTGTACATAAATATACATACACAAACTAATAATTTAGCCATTATATATATATATGTATACATACAAATTAATAATTGAGCCTCAGATTCCCAGGTCCCTAAACATTGTATTATCTAATCACATAAAAATGGCAGGTTTTCTAATTTTATAAATGTATACAAAATAAGTTGTTAAAAAAGTCAATCACTGAGAGCTCCGTACAGATGTAATCCAATTTGTGTGGTAATGATCAAAACAGTCAGTTTACATAAAGCATTAGAGCTGTGCAATATTGTAGTCCTGCAGCTCTGTCATCAGCAACGAGGGTTACCCACCTGCCACTGGAAGTTTTTCTGATGGACTCTGCATAGTCATGCTGATAGTGAGTAGGACCTTCTATTAGTGTTGCCCACAGTGACAGCCTTGCTCCTTTTCTGCTGTTCTGTCCAAGGATTGTCAGTGGGAAAGTGTAAAGGGAGCTATAGCTCCTTCTACTGGGTCTTAAGATTCCTAAGATTAAAGATTTGAGATCCTACTAGGGCTCAGAGATGTGAGTGAAAGAAGGCCAGTAGCATCTGATAGAGCTCTGTGTCACTTTTTTTTTAATTCTGCTTTGCACATTCCCACTAACAGCATAATTTCAGAAGCAATCACGCATTTAAAGAAGTTAGCAGAAAGAAGTCTGGGGACAGACTGTTAGAATGGGGACAGAAGTACTGCTAAGCAAACTGATTGTCTGATCCACATACGACATCTCAGATGTAACAGCTTGTAAACATTATCTGTAGAGCTCCAAATAATAACTTTACAGATTTAACCAATCATGCTTTGAAGGCTGTCACTGATCTAGCGGAGCGTGAGTGCAGAATCCCGTTAGAGCGCAGAATAGATTCTAGCGGAAAGTCTTACATATGCTGAGTTGCATATCTAGATAAGGAATGCGAAGACATCACATACGCTACAGAGATGTATGCACATGAAGAAATTAATACATGCAACTAAATTCATCATCCCATGGGCCTACAACAAAGGTTTCAAACTCTGCAGTGTAACTCAGTCTGCAACAGCACTGTGTGCTTCATCAAAGAATATCACATTGACCAATTCCTTCATAAGTATGGACTGACTTCTACATAAGTGACTGTGGCAGATATCTGTGACTGCTACGTGAATATTCAAGAAAGACATAAGAGACTCCCTTACAATTTCAACTGAAATAGTCAAATGCAGATGAGATCTGTGTTTTGTTTGCCTACTTTACACATGTACTTCTTTAAAATTACAGCACAATCTAAGTAGTCATTTGTTAGAGTTAATTCACTGAACAAGATTTCCTACGATGTGCTGAAATTCTATCGTCCTTCCAGCAAAATGTGGAGAAAGGGAAATTAAGTGAGTTTTTGAGACAGTGGAAAAAGTATGAGTAGGAAACCTGCACAGATGTGAAAGTGCTCAAAGGACTGCTCCTATCTTGCCCAGTGGGGATAATCAGAATTTGACTATTTTTTTATCTTCCTTGTGTGAAGAAAGTTCAAGAGAAAAGCATGTTATACGGCTAGGTGTCTCCTCCTATTCTGAGCACTACATGCTGTATTTCTCTAGCTGCAAGCCTCTGCATGTGAATGCCAGGGGAATTTCTAGCCCCTAATATCAAAAACAAATCGTCATATACTTTGTAAGGGCCATCTACCACATTATCACTCATATTAGTATACACAGAGCCTACAGGGTATCCTGCCTCCCAGTATAGCTAGGAGAAGTTAGCACCTTCTTGTTTGCTCAAAAACTGCATTGCACTATTGACTGTGATGATATGCAGTCTTTTTTTCCCCTTAGGTAACTCCAAGAGCTGAAAAAGTACTCTGTTTAAACAAACTTCCTGTTCTTTTCTTTCCTAGGGTGAAAAGACTGCTTTTAATCAACGATTGCGGCACTATGGAAGAGAGATGCAGAAGTGTGCTCTCAGCTAACATAAAATAAAACCCCCACCTTTGGCTCAGACATATTTCTCAGGACCAGCCAGAGTCATAAGGGTCTCTTAACACTGCACTTTGTATGATATTTTTTCTTTCATTTAGAAAAAAAATGAATTAGAGGATTTTTTTTTTTGAGTTACATTTGGCCCAATTAACATGAATCTTTTTTGTCTCCTTCAGCTTTTCTCCAAACAGTAGAGAAATCCAAAGCTTTCCTCTTGGCTCTCTCTCCAGGGACTAATATCTTTAAGTACTTCAAGGCCAGATCCAACTCCCTGACATTTGTCTGCCTTGAACTTGCAAAGCGCTCGTAAGTTTGTTAGCCTCCAAAGCGTCAAGAAACTACAATGATCTTTAGACATATTCCACGTGGGAGGTTTTGCAGAAACAGCTTCATACAGCAATAAAACCTACAGCTTGTTCTGGTGAACCTGTGTCAGATGAGGGCAAATAAAATCCTCTGAAATATAGCAGATATCCAGTTGAGCATGTTACACTGGGAAGATTCACAAATAAAGGAGCTCCTCCATATCCAGCTTTTATTGTTGTCATTTGCCATAGAAGTGTTGGTTTGACAGATCAAACAAATCTAAGTTAGAAACAGGAACCAGGCTAATTCTAACTTCATCATATATACTGCAACAGATATTCAAGGAAATATTACGGCATTGTTTTCTCTTGGAAAACTTGACCTGCATCTGATGCTGCAGGAGAGAGGAGCTGAGTTTGCTGGAGTGCCTTGCCCGAGTCCCGTGTATGGCCTCACCCTGAGAGCATGCAGAAGTAGGGAAGGTATGGAAAAAGTATGCGATCCCAGTGGTAGGCACTGCAATGGCAGCTAACCTGTTACAGCTTCTCAGTTACTCAGTTTTCTGCTGAGTAGCACTGCAGCAGAGCTCCTCAGATGAGCAGGAGCCAAGAAATGTGCCAAGTTTTCTAAACAGTTGAACCCAGGGACGCTGAGGGCAGGACAAATTGAACAATTTAGTTACTTATCTTGTACTTATCTACTTGCTTTTGGCATTTCTTACCTGCACAAAGGTTTATGCAACTCTGGCTATTCTGAAATCTCTACTTACCAGCAATCAGCTAAATTGACTTCCAGATTGAAGTATCGTTTCCGACAACTACATATTAAGGTGCTCAACGAAAACAAATATTGTACAGGTAAAGCAGTTCTAGTTGAGGTACCATCAGCTTTAGTCTAAACAAAGGAAAGAGGAACTGTGGAATTAGCCTAAAAAAGACTCCCGTGCCTTGACTGACATTTTAATTCATATGGATACAAAGACGTCTCCATTTTCCAACCATCTTACAGAAGGTATAGCATTCTTTTTGTACGCTCTTTTGCTTAGCAGAGTCGAAGCTTGACTCACAGAGAGGCTAGTGTTTATTCTAAATGATCAAAGTTAAGGAGCAGTTAATGACTTGAATACCCCCAGTTTAAGTTCAATTAAGCTGAGACAGGGACTCTTTTTGAGCCATCATTCTAAACGAGGAAAATATCTGTGCCCTTCCGATGCCAAATACCTTTTTTTCCTTCACAACAGTTTTTATCATTTTCAATGACACTGTAATGGAATTGAGCAAACAGCAGAATCCATAGAGATGTTTAATTCATTCTGAGATCTCACTACCTCAGAAAAGAGATAAGATTTTACAATTTTATTCCCCTCCTTTATTTCAGTTACCATGTTAATGCTTGAGACAATTCCTAACCCAAACTTATGGCCAAAAGTCTGTTGGCAGGTAAGATAACAGATCTAAATCAATTCACAAACATCTTACAAAAAGATTGCACAGCACAATTTTCCCTCTGTAGTAAAAGCTGCACTTTCCCCTATTTTCCTACTGGAATTCACTGTAGGATGGCAAAACTTCATTACATACACATGACAGGATGTTAAGATAGTACGTCCTTTAAGAAGTTCTAACAATATCCAACGCTAAGTTCAAATCCAAACATTAAAACAACAAAGTATAGAGTGGGAAAAAAGGAAGATTGCTTACACTAATGAGGTCTTCCCCAGTTAACTCTCTCTGAGTCTTTCAAAATCAGAAACTAAAAGAATGCAAGGGCTCTGCTATGAGACACCAATATGACAAAAACCACCATCAGCCTTCAGTTGTGACCCCTTCATGGTTGTCAAATTAAAACACACAACAACTGTGAGCCCTCCTCCCCATTCTTTTTGGCCACCAGTTCATGCAAATTACAGAAGACCAGTAGTCTTTGCTTAGCAACAAGATTGCATGTTCACTACTGATTACATTAATGATGAAGTAGTGAATATTAACAAATCTAACGATGAGAAGAGATGCCCTCCTTCACTGACTCATCCATACAATTTAAAATCTCTGAAATAGAAAGAGTAATTCATTCATCTAACAGACTCACTAGAAACAGAAAAGAAGCCATCAATAACACTGCTTTCCAGCCCACGTCCCTGACATTGAAACCCAGGCACACAACAGTAATTCCATGTGAGGAGAAGGATTGCTAAATGTACAAAAATGTATGTATTTCTACTGAGCCATGAAACTTTCACATTTGCTTATGTCTTAGACTCATTCTAATATTTTCTAGAGTTACGGTTAGTACACATGAGCTGTCCTGACTGCCGTGGGACACAAAGAGCGCTGGCAAAGTGTGCTGAGCGCCTCCACCTCCCAGGGAATCATACAGCTCATTCAGGTAACTGCAGAAAAGGTTGTAATTACTTACAGCAGGATGTCCAGCACAGTAGGTGTAGCTAGCATGAGACTGGTAGTGCAAGCTTGCTCTTGGAAAGGTGTACGTATTCCAAGCAGGTTGGCTGCTATTCCACTGGGAGCTAAAGCCAGGGCTCATGGTCACTCTTGATTTACTGTTTTGGTATGTTCTCACTGTGGAGCTGGACTATCAAAAAAGAAAAAAATGCAACGTAAAAATAGCTTTTAGAGTAGAATACAAACAATGCAGCTACATATCATCATTGTGCGTATACATACTGCCACACAGTCTGGAACAAACTTGAATGTTTCCTGTAAGGAACTGGGAAAAGCAAAAAATAGATTCCTTCAAAGGTATCAGTGAAACAGCTGTGTCGCTGTAATGCCCAAAAGAAAGACTGTTAGACTTCAGGCTGGGATGCAAATCAAATGGGCAATGGATAAGTGATAGAGATAAGGGAATGTTCTGAAAATGTGTAGAGGGTGCAATCCTGCAAGATTAATAGTTGAAACTTCCATACTTATTTATTATAATGAACTAAATATTGACATTTACTGAGCTCCTGATCAGCTATGTCCATTTTATAGTAAATGGCAGTTTGGGGCCGATGTTTAGATATATTTCTTGAAGTCTTGAAATCCCATCTAGTGGCTAGGTAAGGCCAAGCTGTCACAAAGCTACCCCTATATTTCAAATAAGTAACCTTCTAAACAGACTATGAAACTTTATGACATTTTTAAATTACTTAAAGTGCGGAAAAAAAAGAAAAAACAAAATCTTAAATCAATTTTTTTTAAGTTAATTCAACAACTTCATCTGAAAGTAACCCAGACTATGGATGTGCAATTCACTTTCATTCTTTCTGGCTTTCTCTCATTTTACTTTATTTTAACTGCAGTTTTCTGCTTCTAGTCCTCATTTTATAAAAAATATTCCTAATAAATGCTTGCACTGATAGGGGTGGCTTATTAGGACAGGGGGAAAAAAAAAAAATTTCAAAAAGAGTAGAAGATGCATTAGAACTGGATGCATTTTTAGCAGATATTTAGGTTGGTCTTCAAAGACATGCAAATGTACTTTTTCCTCCATATTCTGTTCTGCATTTGGGTTTTGCTTGCTTTCTTTTTATTGGCAAAGGTGTTCTCAATATCCCATGCAAATTTACACCAACTAATTGTAATTATTATAAACCTGAAACTGTTCTTTTTAAAGCATTAAATTCACAGTGACCTTAGTAATACAGTGAAAGCTTGAGAAATATGAACACAAATAATATTTCTTAGAAATGCTTATAAATGTCCCTGTTAGTAAATTGATGCTATCAATTTCAAAAGCTATATTCAAGAATGATGCTTCATTTATTTTTACCCTCTTTTCAAAGACAACTTTTATACACGATATGTGTAGCATTAACCAAATATCAATATGGGCCACCATCGAACAAGGTGTTTCACACGGTCCAAGACCATCTTTACCCCAAAGTGCTTACAAGATAAATGAGAAGGTCAGTGAGAGGATGAAAGAGCAGAGTCTGATGCAGAAGCAGCGAAAACAGCTTTGTAAACATGAATTTCAGTTTCATTTCAATGCTTCAGCTAGTTTCATTGGGAGAGGATTAGTGAAATGGAAGGAAAAGGGGACAGAGAGAAGACATACAAAAAGGTTTCAAGGACACATTCTAGCTATAAAAATATATACCTTGTATAATCTTTCCAATATTTAATACTGTATTTAGATGAGCTGGTTGTAGAAACGAGAGGCGACACTGGCATCAGCTGAACATGCCCTCTTTATTTCATTTAATTTTCAGAAGTTTAAGTACACAAAGTTTGCCTCGCTTATCAATTGCTGTATAAACTTTAAGTTCAAGAAAAGGCCACACGACTTCCTGCATGTGTTTATTTCCTGCGCCACCGATTAGGAAGCCTGAAAAGAGCAGTTTCCGCTCGCCAGTTCTCAATATCTCGACAGATTTGCCTCCCGCCCCCACCCCTAAGAGAAGGATTCCTGCGGTGTGATTTCTAAAGATTTAACTTACGACTAGCTGAACACAAAGTGTATGAATGAACACTAAAACCCACAGTAAACTCTCATTAGTCACTGTGTGTGACAAGTGGTTACTTTGTTCTTACAAAAGGCTTTAGGGAAAAAAAAAATCTGCCCCGACAGTTAAAGGGGCTTATTTGAAATAAATCTTTTTGTATGAATTTAAATCATGACAAATCAAAGGAAAGAGGCTATGGCTACACCTAGAAAAAAAATGAAGGGTTTTAATAGTTTTTTTTTCTTTTTTTTTTCTTCCCCTTTTACCCTCTTTCCCCAAGGAGCAGAAACTGCATTTTCTTTCCTTCGACATATTACTTATCTTTCAGATCGCTCCTCAAAGACAAATCTCTCTTTCTGGGCCCTGATAAACTTGCTTCTACATGACAGATGAAGGCTAGGTTTTGTTTCGGACAGATCAAGTAGGTTTTTAGCCATAACGTACTTCTCCGTGTACATTTCTCCCCTTTATAAACATCAGATATTCAAGTGTGGCTGCTTATTAACTCCTCTTTAGGAGTTCATCCCCGGCTGAATATTCTGTGAATACTGAGCTGCTGTATCGTAACAATAGCTTCGCTCCTTCCTATTATTTCTGGTGGGTCTGCATTGTATGGACCAGTGGAAAATATCTGTGGCTGATGGGATGTGAAGATGCATTGTCAGCTGTGATAATTGTTAACTGATTATTTTCACTATGGCAGTGAACTCCACTACAGTAAGGAGAGACGTGCTGTTAGCACTATACAGATGTGCACAATACCTGTTCCTATATTAGAGAACAGGAGCAAAAATAAGTCAGTTTTTTAAACAGCCTGCCTCAGGTGCTGAACAACCTTCTGCCTGTTGACTGAATTTTGTTTCGTACTTGTGTGCTACACAAAATGCCTCCCCCTATCTGCCACTGTGCTGGAGGCACGGTTCAGCCCTGGTGCTAAATCCAGGCACAGAGCTGAGCCCCTCTGCCCCGCTTCTGTTCCTCCACCCAGCTCCCACCTCATGGCATTAGAAACAGTGAGTCATTCAGACCTTCAAGGATGCGCCGGGTGTCCTACCCATGCAGGTCACTCGGGACGAAGAGGTGGGAAGCGAGACCCCACATACCCCGCTCCACCTCGGGGCAGCCGGGCAGCCGTGGGAGGGAGGTCTCTATGAGGAGAGCCCTCTGCTCTGAACGGCTTTGTAGGGGAGCTACTATTTCTGACCCGACAAAAGCTTCTCTCTTTCTGCTGACTTATGTCCAAGAAAAAAGCAAAACAAAACAAAACAAAACAAAAGCCAATACACAAAAACATTCCCAGGATAATGGGCTTTGAAATCTTGAAGCTATCCAGGTTGTCAGCCAGAGAAGAGAGACATCTGCACTGCCAGCCACCAAGTTCTGGGGCGGCCTGGTCACCCCGTGGCTCTACCCTAGGGTGGTTGGGGAGCTAAAACATGAGATCAGGGACCCCAAAAGTCGACGTGTTGAATTCAAGGTGTCCTCTGAACAACAAAACGCTGCACATCTCTGCAGCCTTCCCAGCTCAGCGCAGAGGCACATGTGGGAAAGAAACTGGGCCAACTGGTGGAGCTGGGAGGGAAAAATGGTGCACGGGGGGCAGGTGCCCCGGTGCTGGCAGCGTGGGGTGGAGGGCAGCCTCTGTGAGGAGACGCCAGGGCTGCCCATGCCAGACACAGGTGGTTCCAGTCGGCTGCAACCAACCCATCGCAGGGCACAGCTGAGCCCCTCAGCCAAGATGGTGGCGCCTCTGGAAAAACGTATTTAAGAAAGGGCAAAACGCTGCCTGGGAATGAGGAAAAAAGTGAGAACCATCACTGCGAGCACCCAGGGGAGAGCAGGAGGAGGGTGAGGAGGCTCCCATGCAGCCCCTGGAAAGCCTGCCTGGAGCAGGTACTCTGGGACAGGATCCGTGGAGGATCCCATGCTGGAAGACGTGGATATGTCCTGAAGGAACTGTGGCCCACGCTGGAGCAGGGGAAAAGTGTGAAGAGCAAGAGAGAGGAGCTGTTATTCCCCATCACCCTGTGCCAGAAGGGGTGGGGAGCAGGCACAGGGTAAGGAATGGAGGAGTGAAGCTGAGCCTGGGAAAAGGGGTGGGAGGAGGTATTGTCTTAATTTGTCCTTGCTTCTCACTATCCAAACTTATTTTAACTGGCAATAAATTAATTTTCCCCAAGTTGAGTCTGGTTTTGCCTGTGACAATAATTGCTAAGTGATCTCCCTGTTTTTATCTTGACCTACGAGTTTTTCCATCTTATTTTCTGCCCCCGTTTTGTTGAGGAGGAGGAGTGAAAGAGCGGCTGGGTGGGTGTCTGGCAGCCAGCAAACTGGCAGATCTTGTGGCACACAAACTTTTATTCAGGATCTGAAAGTGCATCTATTTCCCCCTAACTCTATTGATTACTCCAATAAAAGGTATCACCTCTCCCCATAACCCTGTCTTATTTATATCTCTTAGGTTGTCAATGGCAGACCACTGCTGCCACTCCCGGGACAACCTGATCAGCTTTTCTCAGAAAACTTCTGCAGAAAATTATCAGATTACAACAAAAAAGAACTGTTGCCCTCCTTGCTATGTTTTGCCAGAAACAACAAATACTACAAAGCTAGGGGAGAATTTTCTTTTCCTTGAATAAGTCACTCCAGTACCTTTATACCCTAACGGTCTGATGCAATCTAAAATTGAGATCAGTAAAATTTGAATGTCTAAGCATATATTAAAATATGACCCATTCTTTTCCGTGCCTTAATTTCTCTGGCTTATAAGTATGGATAATCTTGTTTTAAAACTTCTAGGCTAACCTTTTCCTCATGTTTGTAAAAGTTTTGAACATTTTTGGACACAAGCATGAGTGAAATGCAAAGTACTATTAGTATTATTTCTTGAGCTTAACTGCTTTCAGTTCTTAGTTCTTTTAATAGCTGATGTGTGAAGTCTAACAGTGGAAAAAATAGAACACTGTACTTATGGAGGACTTTCTATCTTCAAAGTACTGTGCAAATGTTAAATGGTGGCAAAATTTTTGACTGGTGCAACATTTCCAACTTTTAAAGCAGTTTACAGTAGATGTAAGTACTAGCAGTCACTCCTTCCTATTTGTATGTGAATAAAGCACACCATTTGATTAGGGCATTAAGCAACATAAATAGTTCTGACGTAGACTTAGTCTTCATGTAATCACACCCGTGCTCTCCACTCTTTTGCAATACAGTGTCATCGTGCAGTAAACTAACAGGAAAAATATGTGCTAATTCTGAAATTCTATATCACGTCAAATGACTACATCTATCAGACACCCTTCTGCCAACTATTCCAAAATGTTGTGATTATTACTGGCTTTGGCACTCCAAAAGAAGAGAGAGGCTCAAGTATTCTGCTCTATGTTACCTCTCTGCATTGACTTTAAAAAAAAAAAAAAAAAAGACAAGTGGGATTAAAGAGGTGTAAATAACATCTGAATTCAGCCTCCCACTACCTCATCTTTTAAAAGCAACTTCACAGAGCTATGATGTCATTTTCTTAGCCCACACAATTTGAGCTGTCTCCAGTCCCTTGGATTTTGATTACAGAATGGTTCTGTCTTCATCTTCATCTTCTGGGGGGTTTTTTTGTGAAAAGAATTGTCTTTGAAAGGGTGACCACCTTCTTCTCCCTATCCCTTCAAGGGATGTGACATTCCTTATTTTGGATGTCAAAATGATTACAGGAGTTGGGAAAGGCCAAGTGGAGAAACTGCCATTCTGGTGATACTGCTTGCAGGAACTCTATAAGCCTGTATTTGGATCAGACCATGATGCAAAGCACATTCCTATGCTCTTAGAAGTTTGGAAGCTTTACAAAATACTACCGTTCCCATAGAAATCAAAGTTTTCCTATAACCTGGAAAAGTCAGAAATGAAAATAGCTGCCCTGGAACATTATTGCATGAGCTAAAATAATGCATTTGTTTTCTTGCTCAGAGAAAATATGAAACTGGCAAGCCAAATCTGAAGTTAATTCATCACAAAATCCACCTGAAAGACCTTAAAAATTGGGGTAATTGTGAAATTGAAAAGTGAGTGTGTTTTTTTTCTTTTTGGGTTGTTATGAAAACTAAACAGGGAAGATACTGCAGATTATCTTTTTTAATGGCAGGAAAGAGGAATTTCGTGCTGCTATTTTTCCCAACATAATCTTTCACTATAGCTTTCAAATCTTTTACAGTCTAGAACCAGATTCCATCTGTTCCAGTAAGAACTGAGCTCGTAATATTTGGCCACTGCAGATTTCGACTTTATCAAGTTTGTCTCATAACCTTTATGAAAAAACTTCAGAGACATGACCAAATTTAAGAGAAACATTGTTTTTCCAGACATGGGATTGAAACTCAATATGCTGTACCTGGAAAAACAGGATAAACTAAGAGAAACGGCATTCCACTGAAACCGCAGAGAAATGATGAGGCTATATTTCATATCTCGGCATACATGTAAGGCTATAGCTCATCCAGTGGATCCAAGAGCACCGAGCACTAGCCCACACCATGCCAAAATGCAGGGTGTGCAGCCCATCTGCCCCCTCCCGGTAGGTGGGAGAGGAATGCTCTCCGTGGGCTACCTGTGCTCAGCAGGCTCCCCGCAAACAGGATGAAGGATACAACCAGCACAGCTGAATCACTTTGAGCTGGGGCCCAATAGGAATGCAAAGGTGAGAGACTTTTTAGGATAGGTCCCAAATTATCTAAATAACTCTTGAGGAATGTGTTCTAGAAAAAGAGTCTGCCACTCATTGTTATTTTTCCCCAGAGTTATGCCTTGAAAACAAAGTATATATGGTTTTCACACTTTTCTGGTTAGAATTGCTGTCATTTCCAGTGACTCAACACTGTAATTCATGTTGTACTTTTAACTGTTACTTGAATCCTAAGAGCATTTTCTTCCTGGGCAAAGTATGAAACATTGCTCTCGTAGTTACAGAAAGCGAGCAGGGGAGCTGAAAAATGAAGGCCTTCACAGTTTGAGGAAGGTTGCCACGTCAGTGCCAAGGGGCAAAGAATTGGTAACAAGAGACAGGCCAGTGACAATTCAGATTAAAGCTTTAAAGTCTCTTGGCAACCTGTGTGGAAGACCTGGGTGTAATCAAAAGTTGCTGTTACCTGATGGTTCTCTAGGCAAGAGACCGCTGGGTTTCAGTCAACTTCTGCACACACGCACCTCCCGAAAAGCATTACCACCACCAGTACCTCAGCAGGCAATCTCAGTGCAAAGACCAAGTAAAAGTCACACGAAATGCTCCTGTGTTTCAAACTGTATTCTCCGGAATAAGAAAAGGAATTTTGCATGCGTAAGAGAAACTTGCATTGGTTTTGTTACCTATGTTGTACCCAGCCATAGAGAATGGGGATACTCGTGCTCCTGGACAGCTCATTTGTATGTCTTCCTTCCACAGAAGGAAAAGTGAAGGGAGACTTTCCAAAGGATACTTTTTTGTTTCTTTATCTTTGTTAGGTTATTTGTAAAAAGTAAACTGGAATTAAAAGGTATGTTGTTAGATGGGATTCTTGTTGGTCTAGTTTAAACCTTTAATTTAGTTTTGAACTCAGTGAATATCTTGACTCCAAGTCCCCTCCTCCTCCCTCCTCCTTCACTTTGAAAGGAGTAAGGGCATGGAAAATGTCAACGTTTCCTCTGTTCAGAATATTATTTAGTCAATCTATTGTGAGAAATTTAAGTCATAACAACCTCAGAAGGACATTGAATATGACCCTGTAATGCTAGGTCATTAAGTAATTATTTTCTGAAAATAAAACACACTGGCATCTGTTAAATTTACTCCGGCCTTTTTTACAACACTAAGGTTACAATTTAAAGTAGTGAAGCACTATGTTAACCCATGATGAGCATGATCTGAGTAGATCTGGCAAGATAGCACTGGTTAAGACCCCGCCACAAATGACATGCATGTGCTGCATAGTTCTGATTTCTAAAGAAGTCCCCCATATGAAAAAATCACTCAATCCAATACTCCTATGAATGCACATACAGCTCATCTGTACAGAGCGACTGGAGAAAAAGATGTTCTTCCACCAGGAACTGGAGAGTACGCAAGTCACAGAGGCAAAGAACTTGAAGGGGAGGATTTGTGCCAGATAAGAAAGTCTAATGGTGAACACTAATCTTAAGGAAAGTTGTTGATTACATACAAAACATATCATATTAAGTCTCTGATCTGGCAGATCTCCAGAGTAGTATTTTTACAAGGTCTAGGAATTCCTCTCACATGTATGACAGTTGCCACTCTTGAAGTCTCTTCTGCAAACTTACACAGCAGTATTTGGGACTTGCAGCATTCCCTTGGTAAAATACAGGACACAAAGGGATGCTGCAAAAATTGAAATAAATTTTAACATTTGATGAGTGATCCCAGGATCACATTCCCAGGTACAGAGGGCTCTTGTACTAATTTGGCTGTAAGTCAAAAAACCACTTTTACCTACATCTTATTTTTTTATGTGGACCTATGTACTGCTGACAGAAGCACAAGTGCAGAAGCTTTATTGACTAACGACTGATTTTAGCATTTACCTGTCTGCTAAACTGGGACTTTTTACAGACAGGTAACATCTTTTGTGAAACTCATTATTTTTCAATAGTTCGGGGAGAAAAATAATTATTTCATTAACACTTGAATTCCTTCCCTTTTTACAGTACCCAAAGGTATGTTTCACTATGTTCTGCAGTATCTTAATGTTTTTTCTGATGTATCTGTTTACTGCATGTATATTGAATTACTCCCTGAACAATAAATCAACCACTGTCTTGCATACAAAATGATTTTCCTCACACTAGATCTGCAATGTACAACTTTTTTTAGACAATTCCAAGAGTAACAGCTGGCTGACAATTTAAGCAAGTCTGCAACATTAACCAGTGAGTGCAATCCAGACTCACATACCAGGGAAGAGGGATGCTTATGAGCAACCAAAAAACATCCATGGCACAACATCACTTCTACAATTCTACCAAATGAGAAAAAGTCAGATTTTTTTCCTCAGCTGCAGTAGGTAAAGCGTTGCTTCCAGCATCACATGCATATTACAAGTCTTCGCATCCACAAAATGCTTACTTTACTGAATGCAATGCAGTTATGAAATAAATTTGGCCACTGGGAAGAATTCTATAAATCCTGCAAAGCTACCCAATGTACCACTCTGCAGCTAACTCCTGTGGATGGACCTGCATGCTTTTGTAAACCTCACTGTGGGATTAGGACATTTATTAAAGCGATGATTTCTTTCCCGCAATGTTATATCTATTGTATACCAGGAGTTCTGCAGGTGCATGATTTATCCATCCTGTCATTAGCTACAATACCCTGCAAACAGTTTTTATTTTGTGCTGGAGAAACAAATACTCCTCCCATAAATTGTTTTACTGCTGATTGGGGAACGGGCTCCTGCTCCCTTGACAATAAAACAGCTTGCTTTTTCTGACCATGGAGTTATAATTTCCAGCATAACAATCTGAAGCTCAACACCATTTCATATGGAATTAAGTAATATAGGGAAAATTATAGCTTACTTTTTTTCAATATCACACCTGAACTCTCATTATCTGTTAAGTGCCAACATGTCTGATCGCTTGAGGGACATTACAGACAACACAGCCCCTAAACATCCAACTGAGGGAATACAGGAGGAGGAAGCAAATGTCAAATAAATTGAATGGACAAAATTCTCTTTTAAAATGAAAACAAAAACTCAATATGAATTTTGTTACTGGGATCAGGATTCATCAAAGGTTTCAGTTTGGCTTAAAATGTTCAATGAACATTTTAAACAGCAAGGAAGCAAACTGGATACCCAGGAAATCCAGAAATGAAAAGCGATTTCTTACTCAGTGAAATCATACTCAGACAGGCCTTTCACTCAAATTAAATATTCATAGAACCACATATACTGTATATGACACATTTGAATGTGAAAAGGCTAATATCCTCTGGCTTTTCCAGTACTTAACTAATCCATTAGAAATGTAATAGTCAGTCCATGACTTCAGTAGGAGGTATGAAAAATAAAAGAGAAAGCAGAATGAACTACAAAGAGAAGAAGAAAATAAGAAGTAAGACGTATCCAAGACCAGCTCTCAGGGTACTCAAAATCAATTTCAACCGCCTCAGATATCTGTTGAGTATCAAATACAGAACAGAGCAACACGCACACAGGGCTACAGAGTTGCCTAGAAAAGCTGCTTTTTCTTCCCTTATGCTTTGGGCACTCATGCTGGAGAAGAGAGAGAGATCATTAATTTATTAAAAGGGATGACCAAATTATGACTGGGAAGTTGACTATAAGCTATTTGAATTCAGTGTAGCAAAGGCTGGTTTTCCAGGATACGTCAATACAAGGTTACAGATTTCCTTAAAAAATAAGTAAATCTCAATGAAAAATGACATTAAAATTCCCAATATAAAAGACAACAGAAATACCTGAGAAATAGTGTGTTAAGGCACAAAAGCTTATGGGATTTTGCTTTGTTTTGTCTTTATTCCCCTGGGGAAAAAAAAGCAATGAAAAGCTATTAAAATCCAAATAATTCTGCAGATTACTGACAATCCTGGAGTCTAAACTAGTGGGAAGGAGACATGGGGATCAATAAACAAAAATACTATTAAGTCAATCAAAAACTTAGTGAATATCTTAAATGAAGGAATAAAGCAGCAAGAGGTAACACATGCTGAAGGTTTGACTATGCAAAGCTTCTCTGGCCTTGGTCAACACAGCATTTAAAATACTCATGACCTTAAAGTAAACGGTGAGTATAAGCAAAGAGATCCCTGACAAAGCTTTGTAGAAACTACTCCTTAAGTTAAACACAGTTCTCTCCTGCATATTTGACCAGTGCACTTAAGGCGCTATCACGTGGCCAGATCATAAAAGAAAACTTCCCTCTAGATAATGTCAATCAAATGTTTCTAAATATATAGAAACACTTTTACTTTCAAGTATCGATGTGAATGCAAATAAGCCACCTTCCCCTCATAGTACCTTTCCTTCAAAATATAAACGACTCCTTTTACTCTTATCAGCTAACGATCAAGAGCTTTATGGGCTGACTTGCATTTTGGCCGTGCCACAAGTGTTTCAGGTTGGCATTTTATACTCTATGAATTGGTAAATAAACCAAAATAACAACAACAAAACTCCAATAACTTACATGTTAGTAAGGTTACTGCAGCAAGGAAAACTCACACAGGTCTGAAAATAGCTTCAGTTTTCATGAAATTACACTTCTGAGAAAAAATAACCCCAACACATTACACACTGAGGGGCTCAAAGTGGAAAGCAGAGATCTTTTGAATCCTGTTGGAGGGTGCTCAAATAAGAGAAGTCATTGACCCTCAAGAGAGGAAATCCAGCCGAGGCTCCTCAGAGCCTGGCATGTGGAGCTGCACTTCTTCGCTTAGGAAATACTGACAGCTAGGGGAATAACTCAGTGCAGCTCAGCCTAAGGGATTTTTCTGCCCCAGTGCCCAATGGTATGAAGATTCAGATCCTTCCTATTGAACTTCAACATCATAAACTTGACAGGCAAAAGGAGGGGAAAAAATGAAGGAAAGCTCTGCTTTTGTGTTTCTCCCTGCTGTAACCAGAGCCCCCTTTCCTATCCCCAAATGTGTGTTAAAATGTTAAAATCTAGATTTTAAAATGTAAGTACAGCAGTCATGTCCAGGCTGCAAGAACCAGATGAGAGATGAGGAACAGAGACTGAGGACAAGAGAAGATGACCAGAAACCACAGCAGGAGGCTCCGAGGATAAACAGATGCTACCCTGTCTCATCTGTGTTTTCTGTTTTGTGTTTTTGAGCCTGCTTCTCCAAAGACTAGACACGGAATGAATGCAGATGGAGATTTCTGCCACATTGTTCCCAGTTGGTTTAAAACATCCGCTTCTCGAGTCAAATCCTTTCTAGACTTGATGACTGCATTCCAAAGCCTAAGGATGGATAGAATTTCTTACCACTCTATAAGGACACTGGTCTAAAAATGCTAGAGGATTAACAGCAAATTAAACTAATACGGTTACCATAGAAATTCCTTTAAAAGGTATACTTTGAATTTCAGATTTCTATGTCAGTAGATAGTCTCTGCAGCTCTGTGCCTAGAATATACATTTCAGGAAAATTTGCCATATAGCATATTCAGTTCATACATTGTATTTCCTGACACGTGTGGGTGTCATAACCTTACAGCAGAAACAGGAAAAAACAGTAATATTAACAAGATTTATACAGAAGCTTACAACATCAGTTACCCTATTATCTACCAAAACAGTTCAGAATGACTAGTGGGAATATCTTTGAAGTTTGCTAAAAGATATTTTTAGAGATACATTATTTGTTCAGTTTAAAATATATTTTAAAAACTCCAATCACCTATATGTAGCTTTATTATTACTTAAGTGCAACTTTTAGTATCTAGTGAACTGTTATATAGATACTAAGACAGAAAGTTAATGGGTATAGATGTAAAAGAAAAGAATCTTGCCTACTATACTTGGAAAAAAAGGATGGTCTTTCACCTAAAGAGGAAAACTATGATTTGGAAGATCGAAAATCACCATTAGCTCTCAATCGGACTTCCTATGTGACTCAAACTTTCCACAACTCTTTCCTGGTCTCTATAACAGAGATTTTACTGCTTCCTCTTTTGCACCCTTCAGGAGATGGTATGACATCTTTTGTCCATTCATATGGAACAGCAATGTCCCAAATTACCAAATCAATCACCAATCACCTAATCACCAAATCAATTTTTTGGTTAATTTTCAGTTATATAATGAGGATGAAAGCTACTACAATTGGGAATAAAGACAAAAAAAGACACATAGAGGCTTCCAATAATTCACACACATATACGTAAGCATAATTAAGAGAAATAAGGAAGAACACAGGCAGAATACAGAGGATATTTCCAATGACGTTTAAATCTACTGGCAGAGTAATTTTTTAAGGAAGCTAATAGCAGAACTATGAAATAGGTGGATTTAAGAAAGCTAAAGCACATACAGAAGCAAAGACGGGGCAAAGTAGATTTCAGGAGCTGAATCATAGTAACATAGCTTTGCTCCAGCTTGTTTATCTATGTATATTTACATTTAAATATCTATGTATATATTACATGGGGGGGAAATGTCATGAAGCTATTCTTTAATACACAGAGATTAAAAACAGACCTTGTTACAATTTTTTTATATTCTTCTTAAATTTTATATTTTAAAAGAAATATTTAGAAACATTTATTTCAGAGGAAAAGGTAGTGGTTGTTTTTTTTTTAACTGACTACTGCTAAGATTTTATGAAACATGGATGAAAAAAGGCACAGGAAAAAAGATTATGTTCTACAGCTTAAATATGGAAGAAACAATTTATCTCACATTCTAAAAACTAAATATATTTATGCCCCTAACTCCTCTAATTTTAGAAATATCTGTTGTAGACTGTCATTATACCCAAATTGTTTGCAGATGCTGCTGCACAATGGTATAGTCAGAGATAAACTGCTGAAATATTTGATGGCATTGTCAACCTGTTAACAAAATAAAAATTATTAAATGGACACTGAATAGATGCTAGTAACACCAAGATTTGAGGTTACCAACTGTTTTTACAGCTCTCTCTTTTATTTTGGCCATGATACAGAAAAATGCGTATTTCCTAAGTAGACTTTACTAATAAGAATTGTTAACTTAGATAGATAGATCAAATCAATAGAACATGCATAGATTTTTTTTTGCCATTGCCTAAAATTCTGATTTGAGTCAGAAACATTTTAATTCATAACAAACTCTCTAGAGAAATTATTAGTTAATGCAAAACAATTTAATTAGTTTATGCAAAACTTTTTATTTTAAAAACTTATTTTTAAGAAGCAGAACATTTTACTCTAAAAAATAAATATTTTATTGTATCCTCAAATTTAAGAAAAAATACATAGGAATAAAGTTGCTATAAATTCAGTTATGGTAAGACAAATTTTAAGTAATCATTTGATTTCATGGATCACATCTAGCTGATCAAAGGATAGCAAACTTGTTAGATGAAGCAGCAGATACACTGTTTATTTGATTCTTTAACATCAGAATCGTACAGTTTGACAAGATTCTGCTAACCCTTCATCTCCAAAAATTTTATAACTTTAGGAAATGCCATTCAGATGCTGGATGTCAATTTTGTTCTAGATGCTATGGTCCCAGTGCATCAAGATCCTTATGCATATGCATAGCTGTAAGCACAAGAGGATTCTTTATAGTACTAGAATCATACACAGATTTTCATTTGAAAGGCTTAAATATCTAACAGAATTGATCCTGTGCTGAAGACAAAAATTTTATTTCTTTGCAAGAACAAAAAGATGGAGACTTAGATAGGAAAGGGGGGATTTTGTTGTTTTAAAAGGATATAAATCTTCATGATGCAGGCTATAAAAGAAGGCTAGGAAGATTAATACTCTCTGGGCAGCATATTCCACTCTTATTATCTACAGGATATCTTGCACCTTGTTCTGAAGCATTTAGCAATGGCTCATGGAACAAGAGATGTTTAATGGTCTGATATGGCCTTGCTGCATCGATCACTGTGATACAGCAATCAAAACCAGAGGGTGTGTATGGCCCTATTTGATCTTTACAAAAGAATTCCACTATGCTAATCTCTAAAACATATCATCAGATTATTCATGTCTCTCCCTTGTGTATTTCCTTACTTGAAAATAAATAAATCAATCAATACAGCCATTATGCAAGATTTCTGAACTTAAGGGAAGTCAATAGTGTTTGTAAGTGCTTGGCAGAACACTGCCTCTGTGCATATCGGGGTTGCAAATTGTGAGGAGCCCTATTGACCTTTTCCTTTTAATAAACTCATTTTTGGAAAAAACACACACATTCATTATGTCTCCTACTTCCTGGAGGAAATATTGGTGCAGCTGAGGTCTAGAGACAGAAGACTCAACAACAGGAACAAACAATTGAAGTATTTCACTGTCTTGCTTTTTCCTTCAATATTCTTCTATACAAGCATTCTTCTTACTTCTACTTACTTTCTATTAGGGCTAAATTGTTCAAAAGATGAATCATCCACCGTATCTTTAAAAAAGTCCACATTTTTCCATGAAAAAGGATGATCAAAAAGAAAAGAAATGGCTGTGTAATTTGTACTTGAACACTTACATTTGCCTTTAAAAATTCAAGAATTTGCAGACAAAGTAGGTGTAAGTAGGCAACTTGCATCCAGATTTGAAATTATGGCCAGCTTCAGGCTATTCCTTAAAATCTTGGGTATCTATTTCAGTGTATCTACGTCTCTTCCATTCCTCTCTTCACTTATTTGCACACACTTCTTGTGAAACTTTTTTCACTTCTCTTTATTTAGATATTGTTAACATTATTTAGATATTGTTAGTTTAAAGTTAGGTCAATATACGAAGAATCCCCACCTGAAAATTTGTACCCTTATCATTTGACTCTCAGGAAAAAAGCAACAATTTAAATTACAAGATTAAATGGGTAATAAAAGAGTTTGAGCTTTATAATGGCCAACAAAGCTTCAGTACCCAAATGCCTGACATGAAGGAATCTACTTTTATTAATTGCCTCCAATAAGGAGCACAGACATCTCCATTGATTTTAAGAGCTGACACAAACTTTTCTTTTTTTTTTCTTTTTTTTTCCTTTTTTTTTCCTTTTTTTTTTCTGTTTTTTTTTTTCTGTTTTTTTTTTACTCTTCGGGGTTGACTAAGTGCATTATGTGGAGATAGATATCCATAAATTTATAACATTCTTGAGAAGACAGACTGTGGACTTTTTTTTTTACTACAGGTTGCAGAGTAGTTTCCCTACCGTTCACTTTGCATAATAATAAGAAGAAGAATTAGAATTAGAATTATTAGTAGTATTATTTTAAAAAGAAAGCAAAACAGTCAAAGATTGTGCCAGTTGGAAGGATGGGGGAAGTTAACCGGGGAACAAGAACTCATGCTAAAGTCCCAAATTGAGCAGCAGCACTGTGAAAAGGGTTTCAAAGAGAAAGCCATCTGCAATGCACCGTTACATGCTTCATTGTCACTACAAAACTCAGACGTGCTGCTACTTACTCTCAAACGTTTCTGTAAGCACGCTCTATTAGTATCTTATAAGAGTTTAGTATTTCCCTAGAAAAAGACCTCTTACTGCTATTCGGCAAATAGAAACACGCAGGGGTAGCCCTGCTTCCGCTTAATAATTGACAACTTTCCTGATGAATGCACAATCTATGGTCTTCCTTCTTCCCAGCACAATTTAAAGTCTACAAAGAGCAACATGTGTTTGTCACCATTTTTTCAAGTATCAGAGAAGAGGTGATAATCTGAAAAAAATCCACAGATGACTAAACCTGGGTGAAATTTTGAAAATGGCAGGAAAACAGCTGGGAACACTTCCACGGGGACTTTGTTATCAAAGATTATAAAGAGAGAAACACTATTCTTGCTTAATGGTATCTACAAATAACATTAAGCAATACTGAGAGCTACACAATCATGGGACACTCCACCTAACACTAACTATTCAATAGATAAAAACCACTATAGGCCACTGTGAAAACCAGTAAGTTTCTTCTGTTGAATGTTCCCTAAAGGTCGTAAAACGGCCAAGTCACTCTGGGTATGTTATCAACAACACACAAGTTTCTTCCTTTTAATGTTACCCCAAACTAGGGAGAAACAGGAGGCGCTAAGTAGAAGACCTACTTTTTTACTTTTTCTTCCAAGGGGGTGCCATGAAGTATCAGTCTGATGCCAGCAGATGCGAAATCAATTCTTTTTGCCTATTGTGTCCAAAAGAGAAGGTTGTAGCTGGAGAACACAGTTCAATTGCTAAATTAATATTCACACTGTAGTTCCACATTCCTCCCCCAGAATGAAAAAGGTCAGATCATTTGGAGAGAGATCTGGGGGGGAAGCCAACCACTGAAAGGAGAGCTAGGAGAGCTGTAGCCATGTTGTGTAGTGCAGAGAGTGGAAAGATCACACAATGAAGCACTTTGACTTCTTGCCAGGTATACCCTGTGAAATGAATTTCAAAATAAAGTTTTAAATTACAGACGGCTTTTCCAAGCCTTTGCTGGCATGAGCACTACTGCAGAAAAGCTGTGACACCAGCAATTAGGGATAGCAGTCTGGGATATTAAGGGAAACTTGTCGAGCAGAACTTAAAATATCTAAATATTTCTCCTAAATATTCGCTGAAAGAAGAAATAGAAATTGCTTTGGCTCTGCTTGCCTTTAAGTTTGCACCTTCTGGATTTTTGGGGAAAATATTCACAGACATTAGTTCAGAACTTCTATAAACATAATACTGATTCATGTCTAAAAGTATCAGGAACAGGGAGGCTAAAGATAGAATTCTTTTAAAATATAGCATGTGGTGTGCCAGCAACACAGTCCTACGAATTTTATGTTTGTCCTATCTGTCCAAGCAAAACACATTGTGAGCATCTAACCAAAGCTCCTTGAATCCCTCACTTAATGTTTGCACGGAATGCAGATGGAGAAGTATTTGCCAAAAGAATTAAGTTGATGAAAAGAAAGCATACACATTTAGTGAGTTACAAATAAGGCAAAGTACTTCAGTCCTGTCTCAAATGACCCTTATCCCATATTAGTACTAACCATTAATGGAAAAAAATCAAACTAATAATTAACATTTGAAAACATCATGTAATGTCTGCACAAATGCTAGCAGCGCCATCAGAAGTGACCACTGCAATGAAAAGTGTCATATAATTTTTCCAGAAAACATTGAAAACTGTTAAAGAAAAGATGTATTGAATAAATGAGTTCCTGGCACTTAATAGAAAATTATGTTTGTCCTAAATACGTATCATTCACCAGCTAATGAGCTTGTTTTAAAGTAGGGCAGAAACAGTTCTACAGTCTTCAACGCTGGACTCCAGTGACAAAAATTATTTGGTACCCTTTAACTCCCAACAGAAGACACAGAAGGTATTAAATGTAAGTGCAAACAACTGGGCTGGCTCCATGGGGTGAACGAAAAATTGCCTTTGGCACAGTTTCAGGCACGATTTATTTTAAAAAATATCATCCTAATGTACAGTACCCCTCTAATGGCTCCACCAAGCTGCTTGTCAATGTCCCCACCTTCTTAGTCAGGTCTTCTAGGATAAAGAAGTGGAAAAAAGGATGTCCAAGCCATGCCCTGGCTAACGTGAGGTTAAATTCACATAGTTTCAGTTTGCTGCAGGAACTATTTCAGCTCTTAGTAAATCTCACAGCACACAGACTTTGCCTTTTCCTTCTCCTGCTGGGCCTAGCTAAGGATTGAGCCCCATAGCTGAATTTTGAGTATCCTTAAAGTTTGTGGATCACAAATTGTAACAGATGTCCCTGCTGAGCAGGGAGTTTTGTTTAAAGGTCCATCTGCCTGCAGACTGAAATCCGGGATTCTTTGTTCGCATCCTGCAAAACCACATCTTTCAGACCAGTCACCGTAAAAATGCAGGGATTTTTCTGAGGGGTAAGGAAGATCAATATGTTGCATACGTTCCTCCCTCCAAAAAGAGAAGTAGCTGAGACCGTCTCAAGGTTTGGCAGGATACAATCTTACTCGTGTTAACGTTGCTTCCACAGAATCGGTTGCCCGCTGCAGGAAGGAAATGAATATAGGCACCTACGGCTTTTTTCTTTAAACCCCACATATCAGACTTCAGTGCTCCCCACTCCTGGGAGTGTGGGGAGGGAAGGAGTCACCTCTGCACAGCTAGATGGGGTACATGGGCCAGGCAGTGGAACACAGGGTCCAGTCGATAGTCATTTAGAGGAGAAAGGCACAGAGACTAGAGCACTGGTATATTTAGCAAAATGATTTAGATATGTTTCCAAAATCAGAGCAAAAGAAGACAGGACAATGAAATGATCGATGAAATCAGAATGGAAGATAAGTGAGAGACTTGTGAAGGAATGAAAATCAGGAGATGGGAAGAGAAAATAACAGAAAGAGGACAAGTGAAAAGAGAAGGAAGAAGTATTTACTATGCAATTAGATTTCATGCGGGGAAGCAGTCAATTCCTTCCTCTGTACAGCTTACAATACCACTTTTCAGAAGAAATTCTCCACACTCCCCTCAGTGTACAAAGGGGGAGGGCGGGTGGGGGAAGGGCTTCTTCATCCCCATCAGGCTCCACTGCTCTTTTCCAGGTTCTTCCATTTAGATCACTACATTTTGGGTTTCGGATGAGAAACTTGCAGGAGTGAATGGGATACTTGTACTTGAGCAGAGCCCAGCCCTAGGGGCTTTCTGTGTAGGGGCTTTCACGATACCCTTGGGAGAAGAGGCTCCAGTTTCCTTCCTTGGCTTCCTCACTTCCCACTTTCAGCCCAGCAGCTCTATGTTTCTTTACAGAAGTAGCACCTCAGTGTCTCTACATTCTCCAATCATCACCAGCTTCCAGCGGGCCAACTTCCCTCCTGCTCATCCTCTAATAGTATGGGATATCTCCTTCTCAAAGTTTTAGTTATCCTATTTGCAGTTCATCTCCTTGGTGGCCGGCAGGCAGGCCCACAAGCTTGAGAAAGGACTGTACAGACAGCCAAGAATTTTTTTTTTGTTTTCTAAAGAGTCTCAAGCGTTGTCTACGCTTAGGTCAGACCTTCCTAAAAAAGTCCTTATTGCCCTTCCTTTGACTTCTCTACCAAATCATGCATAACCTCTACTTTGTAGCCAGCTTCCTTCCTCCTGGATCAGGTCCTGCATATGCAATCGTGTCCAACACAAGCATGCCTCTCTCTTTCTCTCCCCTGTCCAAGCTAAGGAATGAGATACGTCTAGAAATGAAGCCATGAATGATACAGCAATTTCATAAAATTAACCAGAATTCACAGGTTATGACAATGTCCCCATACTTGAAACTGGTTGCAAGTGTCCTTGTGTCTTCAGTTCTTTACTGTTTTAGAATGGTGCATTTTACCTCCACTTAACAGTCAAAGGAAGTCAAAGAATGTATCTTCCAGATATTTCAGAAAACATTCAGCAATAGGAGATATATTTTTTCAGATACTTATGGTAAATGTTTGCCATTGTTTTATGATCTGGCATCCTGTTCACCAGTTTAGAGGTAATCTATTAGAGAACTTGGAAAACAATCCATATTAAACACCTGGAAAGCTGGGTAATGCTATTCATCAGCAGAGGATTCTTTTTCAGATACATTTGTCTCTTGCAAACTAAGAATGAATTATTTTTATATTTAAATTTTGTAAAGGCAGAAGATACTGGTCATAATAGCCACAATGTGGCCACAGCTAGTATTCTCCTATAGAAGTATCACGGGAGCAATATTTTCTGCATAAAGTATTGCTTTATTTTTATGGAATGCCTTTATATTTTATCGGAAATCAGATGTCCATGTTCTTTTATTACTGGCAGAATTAGAAAGAGGAACAGGTCAAGTCTTCAGCATGGCATTCATAGTTTTTCATGTACCAGTGAAATGCTCTGTACCTCCTTTCCGGGTTTATTCTGTGATTTTGTCAGTCATCTATACTGTCCTCTTGTTCACATTTGAAAGAAATGGAAGTTCTCTAAATTCTTGAATTTTTTTCCCCTTTTTTCATATTAGACAATTCAGTTGTGACTCTTTACATTAGATTCACATGTATAGTGGTCAAAATTAGTTACAAGACTTCTTACAAAGCCCCATCAGTGGCAGACATACTCTCGATTCTTCTACTTCGAGCATCTAGTTAATCTATTTGCTTTTAACTACTGCTGTTTGCCCAGCAAGATCTTTCACTGCCTATCTGTAACTGCACCTCCTAAACTGACAGTCAAATCGGGCTTGGAGAATTTTTAATGGGCATTCAGTCCTACTGATAGCTAGAGAGCAGTTCAGTCCTCTTTCCAAGGAAAGACTCCTCAGGCACAGTGCAATCTTTAATTGCTTCCATAGTCATTCAATGTGTCCAAGATCCAGAAGTTGCAACACAACTCCATTTCCCATTTATACTAGTGGGTGACAGGCATGCTGAAAAAGGGTCAGATTTTAAAATAAGGAAATGATTTTTTTTTTTCCCCAAAAACAGAACATGCACACAAAAGCAGATGAAGAGAATGCATGCCGAAAACAAAAATGAATTAGCTCCACTCCACTAAAAGACACCAACAAATGCTTTTACAACAACAGTGAAAAGCCGACTAGGGCCTGAACTTGCTCTCACTAATGTCAGTAACAGTTTGATTCAATGGGAGCAAAGTAAATCCCATTAGAGCCTTTTATAGAAAAATCCTAATAAAAGCAGACACTACAAAGTAAAGGCCCCGTTCAGCCCTCGCTTACACCATAGCCATTGTAAAGTCACACCATCGTAGCTGGGGTCCGCATTCAGACTTGGAGCATTTCAGTCCTATGCTCACCGCGTTGCAGAAAGCTCAACGGAGATGCTGTACCGAAGTGAGAATTGCAAGTCTCTCCTGGCCGTGGATTTAATACGTTATTGTTAGGTTTACATAAGATCTGGCCAGGTCCCAAACGTGCATTCCCCGACACTCATACTGCCTGATTTATGCTGCCTTATTTGGCTGGTAAAAGAATCAAATTGGTGACTGGTTTTGAATGAAGGCAATTAGGGTGGTTGATTGGTTTTGTAATTTGGAGAACACCACTCTAGAGTATAAGTCAATTGTGTAGAACTATCCAGGTCTTTAATCACTGGTTTCCCTGTGCAAAGAGCTGATGCTTTACATCATCTGAAATTTATACCAGTTATAATCAATTCCATTCTCCCCATTACCCCCTTATTGCTTCCTCCCCTGCCCTGCACCTGGCAAAACCATGACATTTTACTGGAGAAAAAGTTAACTATAGTGTGGCCAATCATATTTCAAAGGTGTATCAAAATTTAATTTACAGGGTCAACTGAATATGTGGGGGTAATTATCTTTACAGAGCATCTGACAGCTGTTGTGATATAGTGGTCCAACAGTTCTTGCTAGAAATCTGTCAGGAAGCACTTGTTTAAATTTGAGTAAGGTTAAACAACAGACTTCTGTCTGCAAATCCTGGAAAACAACATCATCAACAAAGACGCCAATTTTATATAAGTCTCTTGGGTCCCCCTGAAAGACTGGAAATTCTCAATTCAAAGAGTTTTCTTTCTGAATGGATCCTAAAATAGGAAGATCTGCAGGTATAACACACAAAAATTAAGCCAAGCACAGGACAGGAAATCATACATAATTTGCCTATGTATAGTAACCATATACCTTTATGAAACACAGTTTCTTATTTAAACATATAGGCTCCAGAAATTCCAAAGCTGAGAAATAAAATTTCGCTCAAGAGTTGCCTCAAACCATTTTTTATTCTCAACAGTGGACAGGAATTGAAGTATACATTCATGGGATAAATATGTAAAAAAAAAAATTGTGAAGAGTTACATGATATTTAATTGGCTTCTAGGCAACATCTTCTGTTCCCTCACCACAATCTGCATTTCTGACATGCATTCAGAATAAGGCTGTGTATTGCACAATGGCTTTCGGATCACTAAGTCCCAAACTTTAGGGCCAATGGTCCACTGACAGTCTTCACCACTGATCACTGACCACCATGAAATTACACCAAACATTCAACAGAAATGTCAGTCCATCTATACAATGCTATAAGCAGATGTGAAATCCTGAATTCCACTTCTCAGCAAAGGTGTATAATAAATAATCTGTGCTTCACTGAAGGCTGCCATGAAACCTCTGGTCAGCTCAGAAGAGGCGAGGCAACTTCAGGTCTTTCCATAAAGTGCCATATCTTCACACTTCTCATTGAAAGTCCTCCCTATAGCTGAACCCTGAAGCCCTGTGCAAACTGACCACCATGGACAAATCACCGTTTGGAGATCCAAAAGTTATATTAGTAGTTAATTAAGTAACTAATTAAGTTATATTAGTAGTTAATAACATGTAGGGTTATGTATCTTTGTACAAATTCCCTGTATACGCCCTTAATTTATTATGGTCCTGATAGTCCTAAGATTTTAATAAAGTCTGCCAAATAGAAGAAAACTCTGGTTCACACACTCAAGTAAGTAGCAAATCTTACTGATTATAAGGCAGTAATAAAATCATGTCAAAAGGTTTGTACAGCATGGAGTAGATGATGTAATTGTTAGCTCCATTCAATACTACTTACAGTAAGCAAATTCCATAGCAATTGAAATGATCCTATTCCTTGAAATAAAACATAGAGGAAAGAAGAAAAGCCTTGGATTACTGTTTTGTTTCACCACTTCTAGGCAACAAGGAATAACTGAAAATTCATTATTATATTGGGAATATTGTTCCTCTGGTACTGGAAAGAGCTGTGACGTTGCTGTGCAATACCCAATCTTCTCATTCTGCCTCACCAGGACACTGCACGTGATATGTTCGAGAAGACTGTCAAATTTGAACGCGACTTACTTTAAAGTAGCTTCTTACCTAATAACATTCACATGCAACACTACACATAGAAGGACTTATTTAGACAAAAATTGGTTTTACCACTGCAGCCATTCTGAAATTGCCCAGCACATATTTGTAATAACCCCTAGGAGCATTCTGGGTAAAAAACCACAGTCTAGCCAGATGCTTTGATGGAGTTTCTCCTCCTAGGTGACCAGGCCCAATGGAGAAAGGGTGAGGAGTCACATCTCTGCCAGCTCCCCAGATCACCGTTCACGCCCATGTGACGTTACAGGGTAGTGCATGGAGTTGGCAGACCAGCATTTCAAGCACGTAACAGATTAATTTTTATCTAAAAAAAAATCCCAAAACTGACTTGAGCACTTCGTTGTGCTCATCACATCAAACTTGAAGAAAAATGCTTACAGTGCCAAGCTAGGCTTCCTGGGACCTGCTGTCAAGGACAGAAGGTGATGCTTCCTCCAAGGACGAAGGCACAAATGGGTAAAAAACAGCTGTGACCATGCCTCAGAGACCTGGTTGCAGTGTATTAGCCCTCTATTGGAAACCCTGAGTTATTTCTCCTCTTGTGTTCATGACGCAAGCCTGAAAGGTCACACAGCATATTTGTGACTGAAGTTGCATGTCTACAACACAACTGTGCTTTGCTGCCTTCCTATAGCTAGAGAGTAAACTCAGGAACTCAGATCCCAGCTAGAAAAAGGAAGTGAGAACAAATACAAAAACTACTGTCTTGGGCCCGGGAATTCACATCTTCAGCAACCCATAGATGATGAAGCTGCATCAGGGTCCAACAGTGAAGCAGAGGAAGGTATAGGACTTTCCAGTGATCCCCCATTTTGCAACATGTGGTTCAGGTGTTTCTAGAAACAAAGGAAGAACCAGGAGCTCCAGATGCAGACAAACTGGTGACAGACTACAGGCCAAGCCACATGCCTTGCCAAGATAACGGAGCCAGGGCAGAACAGGGTTACTTCCAAAACTGCCTCCAGACACAAGGAAATGAAGGCACAGCTCCAAATCAAAGGCCCCAGTGATACCAGCCAGAAGCACAACCCAGGGCAAACTAAAGAGCATCAAGCAACAGCCGGCAGGAAAGAGAAATTCTTCCTCGTGATTAGTGGCACTTTCAGCAGTGTCTCTCTTTTGCAGTGAAGAGAGCTTATAAGAAAGATGGGGATAAACCATTTAGCAGGGCCTGTTGCAACAGGACAAGGGGTAATGGTTTTAAACTAGAAGAGGGTAGATTTAGACTAGATATAAGGAAGAAATTTTTTACAATGAGGGTGGTGAAACACTGGAATAGGTTGCACAGAGAGGTGGTAGATGCCACATCCCTGGAAACATTCAAGGTCAAGGCGGACGGGGCTCTGAGCAACCTGCTCTAGTTGAAGATGTCCCTGCCCACGGCAGGGGGGTTGGACTAGATGACCTTTAAAGGTCCCTTCTAACCCACACTATTCTGTGATTCTATGATTCTATCTGGAAGGGATGGTGGCAGAAAAGCTTCACATCCCTCCTTCAGCAGCAGGGAGGCTGGCTTCAAGTGAGTCAGGAGATTAAGGGGTCCCATCCTTTGGGGGGGACAAAGGAGGAAATAATCTGCCAGAAGCCTCTTGGGCTAAAACCCTTTCTACAAGACTCTGTTTGGGGCAACAGCAATTCAAAAATATTAGGAGTACAAAAGGATGCTGGAGAGGAGAGTAGGAGGGTAAGAGAAGATACAAGTCCTCCTCCTAAGGGCACCGGCCTCCCCCAGGACCACAGGCTGAGCTGCACGCAGAGCTCTAGGCTACTAAGCTAAAGGGTCTGAATAACATCTGGATACAGGTATAGCTATAGGAATCGTTCTTTTAAAGCACATAACATTCTGACTCACAAAAAGGTAGCAAATGGGTATTTCTTCCTAACACTGCCCACTTCTCATTGAAAAATCAGACCCCCAAGAGTTGGGAAATTTAGAAAAGAGCAATCCAGCACACTTGAAGCTGACTTTCGAACTCCCCTCTGGCCCTCCCAAACAAGGTGCAGAAGAGAGAAGACATTAGCTTTTCAGCCCGCAGGTATGCTCCCAAACGCTCTCCATGCCCCCTGCTGCTCAAATTTAGATTTACCTTCAGGCAAAAAAGCCATCATTTCTTAATAATATGAAGAATTTTCTTGACTGCTCTGTTAGCTGCTCCCTGCAATCCCTAAGAGCCACACATTTCTTCACAGAGCAGTGGGAAGCAGGGGGAGGCAGAGAAAAACTGCTGACGACCGATTCTAATAAAAGAACTGCTGATTAAAAAAAAAATTTTAAAAAGCAGCAATTAAAAGTGCCATAGCTGGGCCAGGCACCAGAATTTTCAGGTATTTTCCCCAAACCCCAGCTCCCAGGCACCAGGATTCTGCCCGCATATCTAACAGCAAGGGTGGATTCATGTCGTCAACCCCGAAGCCCTCACTAGAGATATTTCCCACTCCGGCCCCAAAAAGCCTCCTAACAACTGAGCTTCGTGCACCCCTGCAAGGTGCCAAAACCACACAATGACTTCAGAGGAGATGGCTAAATGGTTCCTCTTGGAATAGGAGAGACACAGGAGAAAGCTGACTTGCAAATGTTTAAGAAACTTGTCGATGCACAACTGCCTGATTCTGACTGATTTAATGAAAGTGGTCTGTAGTGCTGAGGGGGTATTTACAAAAGCAGAGTTTAATCTAGTGAGACTGTTCTCACCAGAGCCAATGAATAGACACAGGCTTGCCCTGGGCAATATAGAGAATGAAGTCACGCTAAAGACTGTCTTTGTGAAATGTTCCACTGTTTCCCACCATGCACTGAACAACCATTTGCTGACATGGACCATTTCATGTATCATGCACCTTTTTTGGAAGCACTTATACGATAATCTCAAGAACAATTAACAAAGAATGATTCCAACTAATTAGAATAACGAATACACCAAAGAGGTCAACTGTAAAGGACTCTCGTTTCTCCACCAGCTAATTTGCAGAGAACAAACAAGGAGGAAGGACCAGAAACCATTGTTAAAGGTGAGTTTTCTGAGCAGAAAAGACCAGTAAGCCTCCTGACCCAAACACATTAATGGAAAGTACTGGAGATACAAAGAAGAAAAAGAATGGGAAGACTAAGCAGAACGAAAACAAGCTTTGGGGGCCCTCGAAAAAACAGATCAAGACCATCTTCAAGTAAGGCCAGAAGATTTTTTGGATGCGTCTCTCATCATGTAAGATGTGTGACTGTACACATAAGCACATATATGTTAAGGTCCTGTAAAAAAATACTCATCCTAGTGGCTCCTACTACAACAAACCCACTTGTTTTAGACATTCTAGATGCTCTATAGATTACTGAAAAAGCTGCAATTCAAAATGAAAGCATCAAAATGCTGCTAGTAATGTGCAAATAGCATATGCCCTGTATTGGACAGTTTTAGCAAAAGATTGTCTTCTGAAGGCTGCCAAGGTCTTGAACAATTCATACACTCCATTAGTTCTTGAAATAGGGAAAATCGCCTAATTCCTTTTGAAAAACAATACAAATATACTTCTGAGAAAGAAAAAAATTTCAAAAGTCTGTCAATCATACAGACTAATATTATTCTAGATAATCAAATATTGGAAGAAGTCTTGGCAAACTGACTCTACTCTTACCACTACCAGATTGCTTGGGCTAACCTGCCCTCATTCCACAGGCGGACGCAATTCCAAACATTTGGTAAGCACTACACATTATTCTTCACTTAAAAATTATTAATATAATCTTTATTTGATATTAGCTCTAGAGAAAAGGGCCCGTAAGTATTCCTCTAGACTTTTTTAATTTTTAACGCAGGAGAAATTCAATTTCAGTTAGTCTTACAATCTCTGTCAAGGAAGTCTACAGTTCTCACTGTGCCTTCCTCAACTGAAACAGCTCTTGATTAGAGATCCTACCCTAAAAAAGCATTATAAAGCAAGCATATCTTTGGTCACTTCATCTGTTGATTCTACACATTCAGCTCTCTTCAACAAGCATCTTTGAGTCTCACAGGTTTCAGTTCATCGCTATCCATGCTTATATAAAGAAAAGAAAAACCCTTTCATATTAACATCCTTCTTTCTTATAATCAAGTGCAAGCCTCTATTCAGTGCCTTAAAAACCCTCAGAGTCCATTGTACCTGGTTTTCATGTAAATGTGGCCAGTCAGAGTTCATGTTCATAAGCAGCCAGATTTGGCAATTTTCCATGCTGCATTTTCTATCCAAGAGCCTAAACAACACAACTAGCCTATCCCAGCTGCTTAATCTCTTATATTAAGACTGGCTGACACAATAAAAATTGAAAGGACCTTCTCTTTATGACTCCTCTCCAACATATAATTACAATCTTCTTATCTACTTGATCCATAGCAGAATTCATGCACAGTTATAACAGGAAAAGATCTTGTTTGTTTGCTCAAGTCCCAAGACAGAAAACTAACCATAACAAGGAACTAGTAGCCAAGGCAGCAAAAGAAAGCATGTACTTTGATTATTCCTGATCGCAGCCTGATATCCCAGCTAACGCTGCCGAAATGGGGTTTCCCTGAATCAAGGTTTACCAGGGTGGTCAAATGGCTGGCCTTGGTATCCTTCTGCTGACTTTGCTCTGTCAAATCCTAGGGCTGCACGTTTGGGCGTTACTACTTCCAGTCTTCAACAGCCGCCACCAGCTTTGTCAGAAACAACCTGCCAGGTATGGCTACTGAGCGAGAAGCTCCATGATTCGGGAAGAAATAAGTAATGGAAACATTTAATGGAGTAAATCAAATAAGCTCGTATCTCTGTGGTCGTCTCTTTCAGGTACGGATGCTTGTGAGCGATCATTTCAAGTTCTACATCGCCTGAAATTCAAATCTGAAATTGCTCTGAAGAAAACCTAGGGGGGTGAGGCAGGTACCTCTTTCGACTCTGAAGGCAAACATTTCAGAGAGCTTATCCATTTCATTCAATTCACCTCAACAGTAAAGACGCTCAAAAAGTGCTAATTAATCAGCTCATTAGACTATGCTTGGATTACAAAGCCAGCATTATATAGCTCAATTCTGGCTATCAATTCTACATTTCATTAGGTTCCAAGCAGACTGTCATTTAAAGGAAACACACTCAAGGCACGTTACTTGTGAGAGCAACTCCCTGCCGTGGGGTCACATCAGGGTGCAGAAGACATCCTCAAACCTTCAGACACAACAGAGGACAACCAGAGAACTCTGCAGTCAGCAAGACAGCTGAAACCCAGACTCATTTATCATTACCAAAATAAAACCTGTGTGAACTAAGGGATTCATATACAAATATCACAATAAATAAACTAGCAGATAACTTCTCTAGTTTCTAAAGCTACCAAATCAACACCGACACCAACCATCTGGCTAAAATACTATTTGGAGCAGGAAGGACAATGAAGAAAAGGTTATTATTTTAATAAATATTATCAATATGCAAGAAGAGAGACAAAACTAAGCACTCATTAATAGCAAGCAATGCCTCAGAACACACTTCTTTTTTCTTGGCAAACACCATATGCAGAATTCTTTAATTCTCCTTTTCCTTTATGCTGAATGCAATACAAATAAAAATGAATATTTATTAGTAAAATTGCTTGAAGGTCTTTCCTCCTTCAACCATCTTACACACACTTATTTTTTTATTCCTCATCCAGCTCAACTCACCTCATGTTTTAGCTATCAATTACCAAATAAAGAAAACACAATGAATATAAGGAAGAGAGAGAATTTTTAAAAAAAATTAAAAAGCGAAAGAAGAAATTTAGTTGGAAGACACAGCAAGGGGAACAGAATGAAAATAAGTTTGGACTGCAGGAATGGGAAACAAGAAAAAATGTTTTCACTTCTGAATTAGATAGTTCTTCCCCTTTCCTGCTATTTCCTTGAGTCAAGCATTTTCACTAGATAATCTACTTCACCTTCAAGTGTTTTTCAAGGCAGCAGCATACCTCAAAGTGGTTTTTTACTGCAGGAAATCCAACTAAAATGGACTTGCATTACTAGCATTATTAGTCCAGTTTAATTTATTTACACTCAGACAAATTCCAAGGTCATGTTTTAGAGATCACCACGTAAGACTAGAGAGGAGAACAAGACTCAATGACTTTTCCCCATGCTTGCACTGACTCATCCTGTGATTTCTAGGCAGCGAGTGGCTGGAGTGCAATGTGATAATATTACATAAGGACCTCATCGGGCAGTGAGAAAACAAGTTGTTTTTAAAGCACGTTGATATCATTAAGGATTTTACTAGGGATTATGTTACTGCAGCAAAAATTGCTCAATTGTTCCGTCTTTCCCATCTTTATCAGTTCCCCTGTCCTATGAACCCTAGCTGCGAAAGAAGCATCTATAATCCTGAAGGGAAGGAATAAACACAGACTGCATTGCCTCTGATCCTTCCCAAGTTCAGATTTAGTGACCTTGCTGATCTTCCTGGGTTAGTCCTACTTCCTTCACAGCCTGAGAAGCAAGGAAAGGAGAGATGGCAAAGGCTCGTTTCAGGCAAATGCCATATGACTTTGAAAAAGCATAACATTCTAATTGAAAGCTGGTGTAAAAACAACTGTATACCATTAACGACATCGATATTAGCTCAAGGTGACAAGTTTTCATGAAAAAATTTATTTACAAACCAGCCTTCTTTATAAAAATGGATTTTTGCAGGAATTCTTGATAAAGAAAAAAACCCATTTCTTTATTAAGTATTTATAATTATAGTTATCT
>NW_009207281.1:34835-43065 GCF_000690835.1 Fulmarus glacialis | reverse complement strand
CCAGCAAGAGCTCCCCGTTCAGCCAGGCTAGTCAATTAGTACTATTTCAATAGTTAATATAGGCCCACACTGTCTGATATCAACCACAGGTCTTGATTAGTACTGAAATTTCTATAGTTTTATGATTGTTTTTAGGACAGTAGGCAATTACCGTAGTACAAAACAATGCAGTCAATGAGATGTATTTCAGAAGAATGGCTGCTACTGTTTTTTCCACTTCACATGGCATCTTTAAACTTAAACTTCTCCCACATGTGGCCCATAGACCTTAGTACTAGACATGCACAGACTATCCACTGTATGTGCACATACGTTGCAAGCACTCAGACGTGGAATTCCACGCATGTTCTGTACTAAGAGGACAAAGACTGATTTAAGCATTTCATTAACTCAGGTTTCCTGAACAAGAGCCCCCAAATGCTTGAGCCTGAATATCTGCTTAGAGAGGGTACAATGTGCATACAGACTACATTTACATTTTTAAGTACTTCAGCTGCTGGTAAATAACATCTCTTTTGACAATTTATAAGTATTTATATTTCCAAGTTTTCTACTGAAGGTTACTCAAAGCAACGTGGAATTCATGAGAGAAGATTCAGAGTCAAGGTCAAACAGGTATCACACTATCACAGAGGTTAAAGAGTCAAAGACACTCAAAATAAAATGGAGTCAAACACATCAAAGGAGAAACTGTTGAAATGGCTTCCACTCCAAATGCCTTCAACAGGTCTGCCATAGCTATCTCTTGATTCAGCCCAAAAAGCCCAAAAATTCAATTAGGCATTTTGTGTGAGGGGTGTGATAAACAACCTAGTGGCCATGGAAGCCTGAGGAGGCTTCCAGAAAGGCTTTCATTTTCATCTATGTGAGCCTACTACTCTATTCACAGCAAAAATATAAAGTCAGATCTTTAACTCCTGAGCAGTAGAGACCAAAAAGCTACCTACACCAACAGTGCAGTTCCACATCCATGGCAGGAAAACATCTACTGGAGGAAGAGTTTCACTCTGAGTAACATAAAACAATCTGACAGTGCACAAACTTCCAAGGACATGACCTCCTATAGGTCCAAGCAAATAAAGGAAGCCATAGGATACTCTGCCAAACAAAGTGCAACCACAGCAATCAGACCTACCTCAACCAGCTGGGGCCCAACAAGGACTGTTGGGCAGAACTGTTCTTTGTCTTGCAAAACATTTAGAGTTAAAGGTGTAGGTGGGAATGTGTACTAAAGCATCCCCCAAGAAAGATGAACAAAACATGTCCCAAAAGCAAGGACTGAACACAGTGACTAACCTGCTTGTCTGAAGAGTCACAGCAAGTCAGTCTTTAGAACCGTTTTAATATTTAAAAGCAGCCAGCAGCCTTAATCTCCCATTTGCATTACAGTGAAATGCAGCTGCTGACATTGATATATTTCTGTATTCAGAAAACCCAGAAACGTGTTTCTGTTACAGACTGGCTGGCTGGCTTAGCCCTGGGGAAGGCACCATTTCCTCGGGTGCAGGGAAGGGGGGGAGGGGCAGGGAGGGGGTGTTAAACATAGGTGGTACCCAAGTCTATGCCCCAGTCAGGATGTGGTAAGTGCATGCCTGTCAGGCTGCTTGCCATTCTAAGCAGCACAGCTGCTAACTAATGGTTCCCTTTTCAGCTGGTAAGCTTTTGTGCTCAAACACCACTAGGGCACAGCTCAAGTGAAAAATCAGGAAATGCCATGGGCACCGGTCAGCCTCTTAAGGGTAACAAGGTTGTGTTCTCCAGAAGTGAGATATTAGGCTCTAGCAGAGACATTGCTGAGATGCATCAGAATGCAAGTTTGCTGGGTAAAACATTATCACAAAAATCCAGAGTCAATGAGGATGAAGACTCACTCCCATTAAAGGTTCTATACCCTGGGTCTGCAAGAGCCAGCAAAGGGACTCTTCTAGCCCCAGGGATGAATGCTGAAGAGAAAAAACACAGCACAAAGGGACTACGCAAAAACCACCCCAAAAAACCAAGCACCAAAAGAAAAAAGTGCAGCCTGCATTCTAGCTTGGAGGCATGCTTAACATGAAATGCAAAGCATCCCAGAGGTAGCAGTGGAGACTGGCTTCTGTAACACCCTGGTTTCAAGAGGCAAATGAGTTACAAATGGCATACATCTTGAGATTACAGACGTGCTCCAGTACTCCAATACTTGTGACTCATGTAATTTAAAAGTGAAATATAAATATGGAAAAGTATGCAAAAGAAAATATTTCCTTATGTAAGGATTATATATAATTAATATTTATATACAATTATACTTCCCCTGTTTGTATCAGAACGGAAATAATTTAAAACCTACATAATCTGCAGTTACTTTGAAATGTTTTATGAAGTTACTTCCTCAGCTATTCAGAAGTTAGTGGTCAATTCCTGACTGGTCATGCCAGAAACAGTATTTTGATACTAGTAATATTGCCTACAACTTCTCTTCTAAATAAGATTTGACTAAAGCTTGAGTAGTAACCTGACAAAGACTAAGTGGTAATATAGTTAGCCATATATAATTTAATTAACATTCATAAAGTTTTGATAAATTATAATAACCATACTAACATTAAAAGCCACGTAAACACTGAACTATGTTCCCTCAAGAATGCACACATACCTGCATGAAATACCCAGTAACTAACGCCTTTCTTATGTTGATGTAATAGTCACGGCTGGTAAAGTCCGTGCTTCTACGAGGCAAATTAAATCTATCCATGATTCGTGACAGCTGTTGGCGTACATTGTCTGCAGACATCAGGGACCTGTAGTTAATGAAGTTGTCATAACACCACTGAACTGACTCATGATCTGCAACATTAAAAAACATGAATCAAAAATGAGTATTTCATCCAATTAGAACACGTAAATAAAACAGCAACTAACCGATTGATCAGTCAGATGAACCAGAAAAAACATCCATAAACGTTTATAAATGACAATAGCTCTTAGTTTATTCAGTTGATTTCCTGCATTAGATAACTTGTCCAAATTGTTTTCTATTCAGGAACCACGTGGTCAGGACAAAAGAAAATTAGCTTTTTTGCCCCTCACCAACATAACATACACACAATCACTGATATATTGCTGAAATACCACACCAATAAATTTCATACATTTCAAAAATCATGCCCTGCCAACTAGAAAAGTCATCTTCCAAACCTGAAGTGTAAAATGTAACTGAACATAAAGGAACACTGCACAATCTTTAACTGTAGTGTGCAATGAACACACAGGAAGATTGTACATAATTATATTGTATTTGAGAAGCCAAATCCTCCTTAAATTAAGCATTCAAGTAACAGTTAAGAGCTATACAAACAGACTAATCTAATACTAAGTGTGATGCATCTCACAGCAGTTTAAGTAAAAGAAGGTGACTGGTCAGTAACAGAACTCAGAAGTCTTAAGTTACTGTTTCTACTGCTGATACCTCTAGTAAGAAATCTGTTAAGACAGCAAGCCTACACCATTCTGTCAGGATAAAAACCTGCATGTTTAACATCAAGAAACCCAGTTTTCCCTACCAATTCTGTTACTTTTCAAGTGATTCTCTTCTAATCTTTGTCAGTTTAATAATCCAACAAAGCAAGCCTTAACAAAATTTAAAACTTAAAGTATCTCTTGTACAGGGAGAGACTATTCTTAATTTGCATTGGAAAGAACGAAGGTTACATAATTTGAGGAAAGTTTAAATTGTTTCTGCGCTTTATCTTACAGAATATATTTAAAATGAAGTGTGAATGATGAAACTTTTGTACACCATACAGTAGAATCATTACTATAGTACCATAGCATGTTACTTTCTGTGCCATTTAAACTTGTGCATTTTAGATGACCCACAACTGTTATATTGTTCTAGATACAAACAGTAGCAGCATTTTGTCTTCTGATCCTGAATCCCAGAAATCCTACTCAATTTCACAGTGAAACTGAACAAAAGATTATCCCCCAAATAATTCCATCCCTCAGTAACCCAAGTATGAAAGCAGTGGCTTTACAAACATGCACAAACAAAATGTCTGCAAGACATACTGGACCCTGTTAACTAAAAAAGCTATCAGAAAAAACAGCAACAGACATCTCCAGCTCACAAGTACATAGCAGAAGTTTCTCAGCTATTGTTTTAAACAGTTTTGAATAGTTTTGTTTGGACTTTTACTCTGAAGATACCCTTATTTTGGATTGCCACATAACAATACAGTGTTAGAATGTTTCAAAGCAAAATTTCTAGGTCAAAAGCGCAACAGAAAGGGCACTGAGTTGTGGTTTGTTTTTTTTTTTTACTCAGGGTAAGAGACTTGCTTTTTTGTTTGCTTACAGGAAAATGCAACTGGAGCATCTAATTTAACCTGGTCGGCAGTTAAGAGTAATCTTTTTACTTACCACCAGGATAAGTCACTGTTAAAAAAGTGTGCCATTTATGTAGTCATTTTTCAAGAGAACTCCTAGCTTCACCTGTTCATTCCCATCTTTTTCAAGCTGCTAAAAGATACTTCAGCTATGCTGAGGAGGACCATACATTTTCCCTAAAATCCATATACAGAAATGAGGTAAGTGAAATAAATTTATCGTATGGCTCTAAGTTACTTCTTGTTGATGCATCACCCCTTTGCCTCCCAAGGCCTTATTAGAGAATTCCTAACTATATTAAAAAGTTAGGATTAAAAAGGTTTTGGTTCTAGGAACATACCCTTCTCCAAATTCAGAGTATTTTCTGCACTGCTCTCCCTGAAAAATTACTAAGCAGTTATGCAGATTTTTCTATAATTAATGTCAGATAACAAACTTCCAATATTTCTTAATTATAGGAACGCTTACTTCCTTCTGTCCAAGGTTACCCAGCATTGATTTAAAAGCCTGGCTTGTCTCCATACTCATCAATTTATTACATGATCTCTTGGCTAGTTTTTTGGTTTTGTTTCCCCCCCAAATGTAAGTAGCACTTAAATAGCTCTTCTACATACTTCAAAAAAAAAAAATTTAAGATTACAACTGAATGGCTCAAAAAACAAGCCTAAGCCTTTCAACCGTCCTTGGAACCCAGGAACAAAAGCTGGCAGCACAACACATTAAAAATAATTTTGCTAAAACAGGTGCACACTTACTTTGTTTGAAAGCATGGTAGACATTCAGCAACGTCAAATGATCTCCATCTATGTGGGCAAACCTCATCTTGGCTTCATCTGCTGCTTTCTTTGCTTCCGTGGGGCGAACAAAACACTGTGGGACTAAACAAGGTTGGTATGGGCCCAACACAAACGCCCATATCGATGAGTCACGCATTCACAGATAGAGGAACAAGGCCTAGCTAGGTCAGTTCACAGAGCATAGGGCAGGGCAGGATGGCCTCCAACTGCATCTTGGACTGTTTACTACCTTGATTTGGTACATCAACACCTAACCACATCTGTAAGACAAGAGGGTTTCAAAGCTACAGAGTACCTGATTATTTTAATAGAACTATATGTAGGCATCAAAATCTCTAGTCTGAAGGCCATCAAGATTGCCTATGTATACTGGAAGGCTAAACAGATCTTAGTTCAAGACCCAGTGCTGATAGCTCTACCAAGAGCTAGTACACCATGTAACAAAACACTTAATTACAAATTTGCTTTCTCAGTAAGCCTCTATGGACAGAGTGAAGAAGGTAGTTCTGAAACTGTACTGCACTAGCACAGTCTAAACAAACATGAATTTTATCACAAGTCTGCTACTAGACAGAACACACTAGTAAAGTCAAGTCCTCTTCCCCAGATGGTATTGTTATCAGCACTGGTATACAGAAACATGTGAATGAAGGTATTAAGTCTAAAGGTTGTGATGGTAGCGGTAGTGGTGGAAGGTTAAACCGTCCTTTGGCACTACTTGAAATAAAAAAAAAAAAAGAAAAAAAATCGCAATGTGATGAGCTTTCTCTATCATTATATTCTCTTACATAAATTGACTCAGTCCAACGTGAATCCAAAAATCGTGTTTTAACATTTCCTTTCCAAATACAGACTACCAAAGACCACAAATAGTATTGCAGCCAACTTAATTCATGGTCTATCAACATTCTTACAGGTTTGTAATATCAATACTAATTCACAAAATGTTGAAAGTAGTTATAAGAGATCTTCACTTTATAGAGATCTACAGGAGAAAAAAAATCAGTTTGGTTTTAAGTAAATGTAATTTTTAAGATATTAGATTTCAATAAAATCAATGCTAAGTAAAATGCTACAAATCCTTTATCTTTTTCCAGCTGCTTGGGACTACACTAGCATCCTCATAACTGAAGCCCACCAACCTCATGAGACCACCTCTTTGCATCTCATCTGTCCCTAACAGATGAGGGCCTTTTTGTGGGGTATGTAGTTTTACTTTATTTTATTCTTAAATTCCCATAAAAGGCCCAAAACACCACATTTCAAAAATATGTTGAGTTGAATACTAAATGGAATTTGAGAAAAAAATACACACTGCAACAGTGAATCACATGGTAACAAATCAGCAAGACCGATGCATTACAGAAAATGGAAATGCAGGTGCAAAATAAACATCCTGTATTTTGGGTCCTGCATTTGAAAACAGAGGTAATATAAAGTGTATTTTAATTTCAAACTCAGCCTAATAAAAGGAAATTCCAAATTATTTTATCAGTAGCTAAAGTCACTGTTTTGAAAAAGTAATAGCACTTTCTACCCCACAGCAAGACACCACACCTCTTGTAAAATGAAGTACAATCATTTAATCTGCTCATCTATTCAATGCTATTCTCTGCTCTTTTCTGGTATCTAGTTTTCCATTCAGTCCAAACTATTAATACATGGATTGCTATGCAGAGCCTGACAATCTTTATGTGGACTTAAGGCACCATAAAACACAGTCATGCTGCTGGCTTAAAGAAGTGTTTACTTTGGGGAATAGTCCTCACAAATACTAGGACTATGGTTTTTTTAAGAGCAGAATTTTAGTTACAACCCATACATTAACCAGCTTCAACCCTTTTTTTTTTCTTTTTTTTTTTTTTTTTTTAACTTATTTATCATTACATTAATTGTGCCTTAAAACAAAAAAGTATCATGGCCTGGGAAAAGGTAAATAGAAAAAGGAATAAGACAAATCAGTTGAAGACCACAGACAAAAATACTAGACTTACTGTTCTGTAGTAGAGATTGGGGGGAGAGCGGGGAAGGGAAGAGAAAGACAGGCACCAACCTACCACCACCTCCGCAATTAAGCCTACCATTTAATTAAAAAAATTGTTACAATTCTGCCCTGCCCATCTGCTCTGAGTCTGAACAATCATAAGTCTGCAACAAACATTTTAGCTTGTTCTTAAAAAATTTCATATAAATATACTGTAAGACTAAACTGAAGCAACAGATTTTACACTTAGCCAAAACTTTTTTTTTCTTTTTCTTCTCTATTCAACCAAATTAAGCATGTAACCAGAACACCTGCATTGTCAAGAGCCTGGTAAAACAGCACACCCAAAAGACAGAAGAGCAGTTACGAGTAAGAACATCCCCATTTTCGTAACAGACTAAATCTTGCCGCTTGTCCTATGACAACTAACTATAAAACGAAGTCAGTTCTACATAACTGGGAAATGAAATAAAAGGCTTGCTTCATAACATTTTCTCTAATCAAGCTCTCTCGACAAGCAGCTCTGCTCTGACGCAGTGCTGCCTCCCCCGAAGATTTCTTTCTTCCCTTTAAAAGTAATGACTGTTCTTCAGCTTTACCACTTAATGACTGAAAAAGGTATCATCATTTCATGTACAAGCTTACGGTTTAATATAAATTACACTGTAATCCTTTTAGAAATATTGGGATTTACCAAAGTGCAGAAGAATGCACAATCAAAACAGATTTCACTGCTTTAAAAACAGAGTGATTGAGCTGACTTTTCTGGTCCTGACTATGGCCTAAGAGGAAAATTCTGTTCCACTAGCCTGATTTTCTTCCCTTCTATCAACTCAAATACATTCACTTTTAACTAAAGTTAGGAGCAAACTGTTTGACCATCTTATGCATGTTAATTTCTTAACGTTACTATTCATTAGCTTCAAGGTCTCTCTACGTAAACCCATAATGATTGATTAAACCCCTATATGAAATTTCAAAAACAATTTTAATTTTATTAGAAATATATTTATAATGTTTATATTTATGTCGAAAACTCAAATTTTCCCCAAACTGAAGATCTGCATTTTGTTTAGTATCT
>NW_009207281.1:17632-34821 GCF_000690835.1 Fulmarus glacialis | reverse complement strand
CTATTACCTGACAACATGGCAGTAATAGATAGGACCTCATTAGAACAGTTGTAGTCACAACTTGCAATAACCATTTTAGCCAGTTGTGGGTCCAATGGAAATTCAGCCATCATGGATCCCAACTCAGTCAAGTCTCCATCATCATTTAAAGCAGCCAGATAATTCAAAAGCTCCAAGGCTCTCATCAAAGTTTCAGGAGCTGAAAGAAAAATATTTAAGTACGCACATTAATCGAACTGCTCTGAATAAGCAAAAAATGAGGAAGCACAGACTATTATAAGCCATCTTATTGCTCGTTCTCCATTCAGCTGACTTCCAAACACAAAATTGTTACCAAATTCAGTTATATACATCCAGACATGAATGAAGGGGGGGGGGAGGGGGAAATAACTTATTTAAAAGAACTCTTCACTGGATCAAAAGCTTTGAATATTTGAAGATTACTGCTTTTCAAAATTCAGACAGCAGTGGCATTGTGAAATATGCAGTATCATAGTAATAACACTCCCCCCCCACCCCCACAATGCATTGATGCGTTTTCCACTGTTCCATACTAAATAGATTGATACAGTCCTAAAATTTCAGCCATATCAACTTTAGATAGCTATAGTCTTTCACAAATCTGAGCCTGTAAGAATGTTCTCTTAATCCTGCATTCCTCACAGCAAGTGTATATTACAACCACAAAGAAAAACAGAAAGAAATCCTTAGCCTTCCTGGCTAAGCTATCATACATGCTGCATAACACAAAGAATGCAAATGTTCTGTAGAGCTATTTAAAAGCTTACAGATTATAAATTATATTTTTATTTTAGGGGGGAAAAAACAACCAACTTTGATGTATTTATATATGCCTGATCTACATTTTTAATTAGCAACATAACCCAGTTATTTTTAAAGTATATATGAACGTTTAACACTGTTCGAAGGGAGATGCACATTAACTTTATATTTGAGCCAAAAACATGTATTCAGCATTAAAAGCGCTAGTCAGTTTTATTTACATACAGTTGTTAACTGATGCACAATTAGAATGTGTAATCAAGGTGATAAGTAAAAAAAACCTCATCAAGTAATAGATTTTCTAATGCCCATAATTTTGTCTTATCCTCTGCAGGTAAGGGGCATTCAGTAGATTCCTTGGTTCTATTAAAAGCTGTTATGCAGACAGAAACATAAAAAGTTTGCTTTGATAAGACACAAAGCACTAAATTTCAGGATAAACAAAAGACATTCCTTATGGATTACAACAAAACCAGTGAAAAAAACATAAAAGAATTTATCCCATGTTGCTACTATATAAAACATTCACCAAAATAAAGATTTCCGAAGTCAAAACGTAACATTTACAGTAGACAAGATAAAACAGAAATAGATACCTGGAGGATCCATAAAGTCAAAGTGCACCAAATCATCTATACCAAGCTTCTTGAGCTGCAATACTACAGATCCTAAGTTAGACCTCAAAATTTCAGGGTATGTGTTGTCCTGAGGGGGGGAGGGAAAAAAGAAAATTCAGAACACTTGTTCTTCCAAACACTTTGAACTACACAAGCATTTACATTCTGATTTTGTTTGGTAGCATGGCACTCAACTACCTGTATCGATCAGATATTCTTACATACACAATCTAAAAAAAGTAATCTTACCTGCATTTCAGTTTTGTAAGCCTTCTCTGTATAAAGCCTGAAGCACTTGCCTGGTCTAGTTCGACCAGCACGGCCAGCTCGCTGCTGAGCAGAAGCTTTACTAATCGCAGTCACCAAGAGAGACTCCACTCTGATACGAGGATTGTATACCTATTTGAAAGTGGAATCAGAGCAAGAAAGAAAGAAAAGAATGAACACTACTCATGGATAAGACAACTATCTAAAAAAAATAGAGACTGCTTTAAACTTATTTTCAAACGCAGCTTCTGACTAGGAAACCACAAGTTGTATGTATCTGAAAGGAGAAAAAAAAAATTGGCTACAAAAGCCTTTGGATCAGTGACAGAAAGCTTCAAATACAACTGCCTGGAGAACAGCATTTACTTTTTATTCATTTGTTAACAACTCCTGCCAGGCTCCCTGTCCTCCTTAAATGTGTGTATTTTTAGATAAGATTTTCATGGCAGACGGAACGTGTTCAATTTGTTCTATAGAGTGCTAAACACACTCTTGACGCTCAAATAATTCCATAAAAAAAAAAGCTGTCTTGATACAATTATAAGGTTGAATAGTCATGTTCCAGAGGTCAGAAAAATCTAACATTAAGGTTGAACGCAACTGTAAAAATCAGACCGATGACAAAGCAAGACTGTATTTCAAGGAAGGGTACATGCAGACTGTCACAGTACAAAATATAAACTGGAATTTACTGTAAAATTTCCATTGCAGTCATACATAAACAGCAGCCTTGCCAATTCATTAGGGCTCATGGAAAAGAATATACTGAAAAAAAAAAGTAGTAGTCAGATAGTAGTTTCAGTTGAAGATGTTCTTTGGTCAATGTTTTAACACCCTCCTGGTGTGAACAGGTATTAAACATGTACAAAAAGTTTATTTCTTGTTACAGAAGGTATTCTTCCACTATAAGAACTACTTGTGAAAAAACCTCAGCCTAAATGGTGATTGAAACTTGCGTATGAAGATGTATTGACTGTACTCACATTCTGCTGCATCTCTCATTTTGCAAAAGTTTAAAAGGCTGACAATGTGTACAAATATTAAAGGAAAAGTCTAAGAAACCAAGTTATAAAGACAGTTACAGTTAGTGAAAAAACTAAATGAAGATTAAGAGATTTATATTTTATCCTTTCTTTAATTATTGGGTTGACTGTAGGCAAGCTATGTCAGTTCTTCTGAAGAAGCCATGATATTCCAAGAAGCATAATACAAGCTCGATGACAATCTTCAGGGCTGCAACAGTACATGATAAATACTGACAAGAAACAATACTACCCTAGGTATCATTTCTCTCTCTCATTTTAGCACTGGAGTATTCTATGCTAAGATGACTTAAAAGAAGAGGTGGCTTCTAGCACCATTTTTATTTACTTTCATATGATCTCTTGATTTTACTTGAGCATTCTCAAGCATAAACACACAGTACAAAACCACCCTTCCTAAAGTATCTAGGAAATACATATTCCAGGCCTAACTCAAAATCCTCACATTTCAGTTTTCTGAAAATAAAATTCTTGTGCACTGCACTGTTCAAAAACAAAACAACCACAGTCAAGATTTCAATTGGGCAAAGACCTATCAGTGTTTTACAAAGGGAAGAATATCTAGGAAATACATATTCCAGGCCTAACTCAAAATCCTCACATTTCAATTTTCTGAAAATAAAATTCTTCTGCACTGCACTGTTTTGGATTGTTCTAGGTATCTAAAGTTTGCAGACTAAGTGAAAACCTACCATAAATTAAAAATAAAACAAAAACAGAACAACCAAGGTCAAGATTTCAATTGGGCAAAGACCTATCAGTGTTTTACAAAGGGAAGAGTTACCTGAGCAAACCAGATTCCAGTATCTTTCCTACTATAAAGAAAGAGAAAACGAAGTAGTATTTACCTTCTGTTTTGCAAAGCCAGGATCAATCACGAACACAACACCATCTATTGTTAATGATGTCTCAGCAATATTAGTGGACACAACCACCTGTTGAAAAAGAAAACAGTAAATGTAACTACTTTGCCCTGAAGATGAAGAGCTCTGATTCCGTCTCTGCACCAAGGATTTTTGGCAAACCTTTCTTCACTTCATGAATAACTACTAGAGCTGTGCTCCAACACTTTTACAGGATGGTCTGAAATCAACCAGATGAAATTCTGCTGAAATCAGAGCAATTTTTGTCCACTGTTTCTGCTCCCCTATGTCTCTATTAACAATGTAACAAATGTTAGTTTTGAGAAAAATAAACAGAAGAGCAAATATTTTATTTACAAAACCTCTATTCAAATTTTTTCTCATATCTCTGGCACAAAATGGCAAGTTACACTGGATCCCTTTAACATCATCTGTTAATTCCAGCTTTTTAACTTTTTTTTTTTAAAAGCCTAAACAGGGCAAACTGGTTAAATAATATTAAAACAAAGGTTATATAACTGTACCAGCATAGTATGTTCTTTTACTTTGTTTGGAATAAAGCAGTTATCTATACATTCTAGCTAAAATCCTGAACAATATATATTTAATTTCAACTTTGTCTTTGCAAACATCTTGACATATTTTTAAGGTTACATTCTTAAATTTCTATAATCTTTCAGAAGGTTAAGTCTCATGCAAAAACTAAAGCACAGGTGATATCCAAGTTCTGAGGCTTGATTCGGCATCATTCAGATTTTATGTCCAGAGATGCAGTTTAACAGTCTATAGATATCATTAGCTTTCATCCCAACAGTGACCACATTAAATCACATTATTAGCAAGTTTAATCAGCTACCTCAGAAGAGACCCAAAACCCATTCAGCACTTTATCAAAACTACTTACCTTTCACCTCTTAATTTCAGAGCATTCCATCGTCATTTTTTTTCAGTTTAGCAGTTAGAATTTGAGACACCCCTAACAATTTGTCCAGAATTACAATGAAGCCAATAGCTGGACTAGATTGACAATCCTGCTGATTTCTCTCCCTCCTGGCTCATCACTTTGCCAGTCAGTTACTTATTACTCTCAGCTTGTCTCTTCTTAAGCACACTTAAGGTCTAAGCTTGCTCAAATACTACTATATATTGAAAGCAGTATTTTGGTGAAAGAAAATTTGAAAATAACTTGGAATTATGGTGTTCCACCCTGAAACGATGTGCTACTTAGAACTCCTCAAATAAACAAAACCACCATACACTTTCATTCACAGGTAATCTGCAGATCAGTCAGAGATAAAAGCCACAAACATCAATGCAATTAAGTGCTGACATAAAAGCACAATACATTTTCATTAAAAATCTGCAAGTCATTAAATATGCAAATGCAATAGCACTCATGTTAAAAAGCTAGTCAATCCACATTCAGCTTGCTGTTACAGAGTGTACTTTACCTAAAAAGTCTCAGTTTTTTCTGGATCTACTAATCTATAGAAGCATCCATATCCAGAATCTTCAAATACCAATTACAGTGCAGCATCAAAAGGTTTTGGTCCTGCTTTTAATCACCGATTTCTATGAGGTCACTTCAACACCAATAACTCAATACTGTTAGTATGCTTAGTCCACAAAGGTCCAGCAATTTAACTTGTACTTGAATTTACTTAACTTGTACTTAAATCGTACAGAACCTTCCAAAAGTGGAAGGAAAAACCAGTTATTTACACAATGGATTCTGTTGTATGTACAGACCTCATTTGTTAGTGTCACACTGCTTAAAAAACATAATTGATGAATGTAAAAAGACAATAAATTTAAGAAAAAACTTGAGGAAATTAAGCCACATCTTTCAAGCCTAAATCAAAGTACAAAGTTACTTGGAAATTAAACAAATGAAATTAGCGCTAAACTATGTAAAATAATAAATTGTACCTAATTAGCTTTAACTGCAGTTTTGCAATTACTGAAATGGGTACATTAAAAATGTTTTTAAATATCAGATTAACAGTTTGATATACTAAAGAGTTTAGAGATTAATTTAAATAAGTTACTTTGTAACTTTTATATTTTGTATTAAAATATACATATTATCTATATATAACATATATCTATATTGCATATGTATTAATTAGTAACGTTTAAGACTCCTGAAACAGAAAATAGAACGCAGTTTGGAAAGAACAGATAAGATAGGGGAGTAGAAAGGCTCATTGTTAAGTCATCATCATCTTCCTCCACAGTATAAATGAAATATTCTGATTAACTGTAACCAATAAAAGCATTTTTTTGTCTTTAATCTTAAGCTTTCTTGCAATAATAGCTGATCTTGCCTAGCACATCTAAGAGGACCAAAAAAGTGCTAAGTTATCAAGCTATATCAGTATAGCTGTTACCATCACTACCACTGCAAGATGCCACACAACTTCCAGTATCTTACTTTTCTTTCACAAAGTTAAGCTCAGGAGACACTTACTCAGATACTACAAGCACTTCACTTAGGTTTTATGACCATTAGAGCTTTTGAAATGATTCAGATCTCTTGCTAGCCCTCTCTCCTCAGCAGTTCTAAAAACTAGGTTCAACTCCCACAGGAGACTGTGAAAGCAGACATTTTCTAAGATAGTAGAGGCCCAGCAACAGATAGTCCTACTTTTCATATCCTGATCACTAAGACTAACTGAAACTAAAACAACTTTTAAACAAATTTACAACACACACAGACACACTTTCACTCATTGCAAGATTTGTTATGGAGATAAAAAAACAAAATACAGAAGTCAGAACATTTCAGCCAAAGGAGGCAAAGAGGGAAAGTGGTCTTAAAAAAAAACCAAAACAACCCATAATGGATTTATAGGTCTGAATCTGTTCCTTATGTATTTTGTGCCTGCTTTTGCCTACAGTTGATATCTTTCCAGCTTGGCAATTTTTCTTGTAGTAAAATAGTTGCTACACAGAATATCTTCCTCTTAGACACTGGTACTAGCTTTGTCAGTTCAACATAATGAAAGCCACACACTGCATCTGTTATCCTTATCAAGAAAACCAGAAACTGCTTATTTTGAAGTGCACAGTTTTAAACATGAATGAAAATTTAATGAAATACACAGCTATCACTTGTTCATCACTGAAAAGCAATTTCATTCATTTAAGTCATTTGCTAATACAATCTTGTTGCAGCATTAATTTCATGATTTCATATTGAATTCTTTCTGCAATCAATTTCAATAGAAAAGAGAGGATCATTTCACTAATTTAAGTGACTTTTCTTCCAGAACATTAGAAAGTTGTCACTAGTATTCTACATGCATTGTACTGCACAAAAAAAGCAAATAATCAAGGAACAAACGCTGCCTAGAGCAGATAGTATGATTCAGCTTTGACCTTCAAAATCTTAACTTTGTGATCGCTACAGTTTCATATAGCATTAGTTTAACTTGAGGAAGCTCTATTAAGACTTCCAAATGTTCAGTTTTAGTTCAGTTTTAGAGAAATAGCCACATAGTTTCTAATGTGGTTTATGTGAGCATTCAGGAACTGAACTATTAATTTTTATGAAGAACATTCACTAGCGCCATTTCAAGTTTTTCAGTTTCTCAATCCATTTCGCCCAATGAAAGAATCTCAATTTCTTGCTTACTATTACAGAAAACACGAACCTCTAACTTCAATGTACTTGTTTCAATTTGCACCTTCTCATAAACTTTGAGAAACAGACAAAACCTGCCTGATAACATCCCTTGAAGAGATAGTCCATTTTGTTTCCAAAAAAAAGCGTGTCAGAATAATTACTTAGTGAAAAAAATCCCATCCCTCCACGTAAATCATGTGGTTGTCAAATTCAGTATTTAATCTGACTTACCTTATTTCTCCTAAGAAACTTAAATGAATGCCACTCCCATTCAGTCAAATTGTTACTAGAACATTCTGGCCTTATAGATGGAAGCCAGAATTTTGAATTGCACTGAGAAACAAACTCCAAGTTATCTAAAAATTTTAATGTGATAAAATATGGGATTATTAAGGCTTCATCAAAAAAACCTTCTGCTTATTGCTGTCCAAATACACTTAGAAGAGCTGAAACTCATATTTAATTGCCCACACAACTGTGAGTAGCTAGTTACTGAACAGCATACTAAAACAGCACATTATTTACCTTTCTTCCTATTGCTCCGTTTTGTTTTTTTGGCGGGGGAGGTTCAAAAATCCTTTGCTGTTGCTGTGGAGGAAGGGTGGAATACAATGGAATGATTTTGATGTCACCAACTTCAGGGCCTAAATCATCAATTTCCCGTTTTATCCTCTTGCAGGCTTCATCAATCTCCTGCAAAACAAAAATATTGGTTAAAAGAGAACCCCATGAAAAAGGCAGCGCATTTTATTTTAGAGTGCCTTATGACAATTATATTAAGTCTACACCCTGAAGAACAATTACAATAACTTCTACTTTAAAAAAAAAAATTCAGAAAAAAGAAAAATCAAGGTGCTTACTGAATTTGCAATCGAATTTCCACAATACTTCAAAATGCTTCAGCTTCTATACTCTAATGAACAGCCTAATTTGCATTCAACATCCTTTTTCTTTTAGTCATGTTTCCTAATTAATTCTCTACAAATTGTACTAAAATTGAAATCTCTCACCCTGGAATATTAAACTGCACTCATGACCTTTTCAATTTTCACAATCTAAAAGACATTGATGTGCAAGATATTTAAAATAAGCCAATTAAGCTTTAATGTCACGTATTGCTAATGCGATTATATGGAAGATTTGCTTCATTGTACCTAACGAGAACAAACAGTATAAACACGGATGCTGAAAACCAAACCTCTCAATCCAGTGTTTCAGATTTTACTTTAAAATTAACTGAAATACCATTTAAGCTTAAGAAAAGTCAGTGAAATACTCTGAAGATGAGAAAGATTCTTCATGCCTTTTTTACCTTAGTATTTTCTACAGTATTTGCTAGCCTATTTTCTGACTAGCTTACCATACAAAAGAGTTCACCACAGCCCAATCATTTATAATGCCATTTCGTTTTAGAACAACTACATTTAAGTCAGCTAGGTGACCTATAATTATGACAAGACTTAATGAAAATTAAAGTACACAGAAATTTAGGTTAATGAATTAATTAACTTCACACAATTCATTAACTTCACCTTAAAAATTACAACAGAGCCTCCACTGGTATAACTAAGAGGCACGCTTGCCAACTATTGATATTCCAGCTGAACCATTGATGGGAGAAAGAAGTCATCATGACAAGAAGCAACAGTAGGCGAGAGTAAAAAATGGCTACAACATACTCTGACAAAAGAGGCCAGACCTCCCTTAACACAAATAATTCACCAGCCTGAAGCCGAAGCGATACTTAATTCCCTCAAGCAAATATACAGAACAGGTTAATCTAAAGGCTCTGTAAAATTTAAACTATAATTAGAAAAGCAAAAGTAGCCTCCTTTTTCAAAACCATAAATTCAGACAAATCCTGGAACAAATCTGGGTCTTTTTCATTTGTTCTTAAAGAGACTTGTAAGTTTTCAGCACAACTGTATTGAGTATGTTTTAAAGAAGAACAGACAATACAATACTCATGTTCTGTATTGATCAGCATATATAATTAAAGTAAGCATGGCAAAATGAAGCTCCTCCTCTTTGATGTCAAAGAGCCCTTTAATAGTAAGCCTAATGCTTTCTGGCATTATCTTGCCAATTTGAGTGAACTACAGATATTTACAAAAAACCTTTTAAACAAAGGTGCACTTTGCCAACAAATCCAATATGCCCTTCATAAAATGTAAGGGGCATACAAGAAACTGAGCTGGAATGCCCCCTACTGGTTTATTAACAGAGAATTTATTTCTTTACACAGATGTCAATACCTGGCGTTCTGACAATAAATCCCTTTAAGTTCAGTAATAGCCTCCCACAGAAAAGGAAAAACCTAACTTAATCGACAGATCATACACAGTAGCTCAGTAAATTAATACTTTAATAATGGTGCTTAAAAGACAACATGTTAAAAGTAAATAGTTGACTAACTAGGCAGTGACACTCCCTCTCAAGTTTGCACCCATTCAAAGCCTTGACAAGCTGATACTTGGGCCTGTTAAATATTTAATACAAAATTAGATTGTATCTTTCAAAAAAAAAAAAAACCACACAAGCCAAATGCTAAAACAAAAATACAGCACAGACCTTAGCTCCTGATCTGAAGGTCACTACACTGTTTCATGGAATTTGAGCAGATTACACTATGTAATTGGGAAAGCTCTGATGGTGGAGAGGATGCTTAATCTTCAACAGTAACAACTAGAGACTCCAGGACAGTTTTATACTTAAGAGACAGTAAAATACAAGCAAGAAGTGATAAATGAAAGCACTACACTCTTCAGGCCACATGTGTTCACAGCCACCTATCATCTTTCAGAAGACACTGAAGTGTTGTTTCTCCCTACAGTTTCCCAATGTAGTTTCAAAGTATCCCTAATCAGGGCTCATTAAAATACTTCAACATAGACATGACAAGTGCATGTATAATCATTACTCTCTGCAGATTTGCAGAGGTAACTACGGACCTCTCATCATGAACTGCTGAAAGAAGGATGCAAGTCACCAAGAGCCACTGCCACTCATCTGAAGACAGTAAAAGAGAATTCTTTAGTACTGAATTGTTTTAATTAAGAAATAATAAAAAAAAAAAAGAGACAAGAAAAAAGGGTGGTTTCCTTTTATTTACCACACTGGCAGAAAAGTGTATCTGTATTTCAGCAGTATCCACAACCATCCTCCAATTCCAGCAGACAACTAAAATTGGTCTCCCAAAGTACACAATCTAGAAGGCATATGTGTAGTAAGAATAGTTTGAAAGTATTAAGGATTCATTTAAGTGTTAAAGATTCGTTTGTATCATGAAAACCTTTAGGTTCTGGAGATTCAAGAGACACAGTTGAAGGCACAATCCTAACTTTAATCCTCTAAAGATTTAGCAAGCCTAATTCAATAGTCCTGCCTTAATCAAGTGTGAAAGGCTTTTATTAAAAAAAAAAACCAAACCCCCCAAAAAACCCACAACCAACCACACACATTTAAATATTTGCACACCATCTACTCCAAATCCATTACAAAACCCGTCGAAGAGGGGATTATTCTATCAACTCACATGTAAGAGGTTTGTCCTTCTTAGAGGGAAAAGAGGGAGGGCAGAGTGCAACTTGCCTTACATTTAAATTATGCCTGAAAAACTCCTCAGAGCCCTGACTACCTGAGATAGCAGATACCAGGGTACCGGAAGCAGGAACAGACACAGGATCAGAGGAGCTACAGTTAGACCCATGTCTGCCCAGTGCATCAGCACAAAGACCTGCTTCAGAATTAATCAAAAAAGAAAGTAGTCCTAACATGCAAAAAGTGTGAGTCTTCGGCAATGCTGAAGTTACTAGATTGAACCTGATCCTAGTCCCTCACAGAACTAAAGACTTCTCAAAAGTATTATTTGAGAAACAGTTCTCAGCAATATTGTAGTCAATGAAATTGTCCATCGGTGCACTCATTCTAAAAAGAGCTGACTACCAAAGGTAAATAGCAAACAGACCACAAAAAGAGGAAAAGTTACATGCTAGCTAAAATGCTCATTTATCTCAAGCTGCAAGTGCCGTGTACACTCAACGTATCTATACTTCACAACATCTAGTCATCAGAATTGTCCCACACAGTCTATTATGTACTTTAAAGTTTCCAAAAACTTCTTGCTTGATCCCAATCAAAATGAATTAACAATATATGTACAATACCTATCGTTCAGCTGCAACATTAGGGCAACTAGAATCAAGCAGCAGTTAAGAACTCCATAGTAGTACACGTCGAATATTAATATGGAGTCCTCACCATTCTTCTACACCCTTAACAGCATAAGCGATTCTCCTTGGAAAAGACAGACAAGAATCAGCAAAGAGAAAATATTTCTTTTTATGGACATACTGGTGCTCAAGGAGGAAATGGGGTGGTGAATATTTTTCAACCAGGAAAAACAAAGTCATCTAAACATCCAAGTGAGAGAGTCAACAATTTGTATTTTGTAGCTACAGCTAAATAAGGATAGTTTACAAAAGGAAAAAAAATGCAGCAACCAGGGAAATAATTTCATTTAAACAATATTATTACTATTAAATCAAATTTAAGCTAATTTAAATAGTATTCCTTCCAAGAAATTGGTGTGATTAAGGCTGGTTCTACACACAACCCTGAGCAGGCTGCTTGGTTTTCAAGCCACTGGTAGACAACAGGCAATATTTAGAATATCTGTCAAATTAGGTGGATTTCAGGAGCGTACGTATCAGAAAGCAATTCCGAGACACCAAAAAGCTTCAAGATTTCAACGGGAACTTCCATCGTGCCACAAGTTTCAGCAAGACCTAAGTCTGTACAGGAACTAATGCTTAGCAATGTCTTGTTTAGAAAACAAAGCAAGAAAAGGGTGCACAGTTTCCCTCTGATTTATTAGAAACACTAGTGCAGCCATCTATATTTTCACATAACAGTAAGTAGGTTACTTATGCCTTCTGAATCTGACAGGATTTTTACTCCATCTTAACCCACTTTTCTGAAGAAAAGGAAGGCTGATGACTAATGCCTAGAAAAAACCCTTGGATGGAGTAATTTTTATTCCTCTGAATAAATTCCTCTGAAGCTGTGTTTCTGTGCAGCTAGAAATGCAAAGACCCACCAGACCAGAGGGAAACTCTTGAGTCTGAAGCCTGTTGACAAAAGAAGTCCTGAATTCTCAGAATGGTGGGATTGCTGCTTAAATTCGATTTTAGCATCCTCTGGATGGGGACAGTAACGCCTACTATTCATAACAAGCTTTCAAGAAATTAAAAGGACGGTGCTTTCTTTATTTTTCCCTTCTCATGGTAGATCAATACATCTACAAGTGAAATAACTGGTCATATTAAATGATTCAAGCTAACACAAAGCACAACCTTTGCTCCAGCTCCAGTGAAATACAGCAAGAAGACTTCACCTAAGCATGTATAACTATACATACAAGTACTCAAAAGCCATAACAGCAGTCCTGAGTCACACAACACTCACCCATGAACAGCGTTAAATACTATAGTAACAATACACAAAATATGCGCACACTATGAAAAAGGTTACACATCTTAGTTTCAGGAAAGAAAACTAAAGAGCTATAGGTGCTTTTCAGGCATAAAGGAAGTGTATTTAATGCTTCAGGTTGTAATCAAAATTAAGTACTCCAAAGCACTTTAACCATTCAGTAAGATAAACATATCCAGTGTCAACTGAAGATATTTCACAGCTAAAATTGCTGGACTGTAACTGTGGAAACAGATCTGGCTGCATTTACTCTTTGTACAACAAGTATTGAATGCTGCTCTCTGGTCAACAGCCTCTTACTCCTTTGCAACAGTTAAACTAACCACAGAAAGCACTAGCTGCAGGTTAGTTTTTTTAACTGTCTTTTCACAGTCTGCGCCTTTGTCTTCCATCTCTCTCTCATACTGCCCAGTACTGCTTGCACCCCTCATCCCACAACATGCAGAAAAACTAATTCAGCTCGAACAAGACACAGAGGGTAGAGTTGAATTCCTACCCCTCCTACTTGTAAAACTAAATTCTTTTTTATTCTATCACCATAACAGTGCTGAAGTTTCCTTTTTATCCCTCATTGCAGAAAGTAAATATAAAACCTTCCACATTGTTCAAAGGACAGCATGGGAAGGGGACAAAAGGAAGGTCTCCTGAAGAAGCCCATTTCTTTAAAATGACAGCAATTATCTGGGAAGACATGATGAAAAGCTCTCAGCATTTGAAACTCAGAGGGACAGAACTGACAGTTTTTCCATGGCTTGACTTCAAGAGTACCACTTAAGGGACTAGTGCTTAAATCCCACCCAATCCCCCCCCATTCCCTTTGATTTGCATTAGTGAATACTAACAAGACTGAAAACGTGAACAGGACTTAGTATTACTAAGTAATATTTAGTAATAATCATTTTTTTCTAAGAGATCTCACTTTTGAAAGCCTTATCACAGAAAATCTTCTAGGTATGACTTTTAAAGATGGTCTGTGCCAGTTTAACTTAGAAACATGTTGGTTCCTCAGGCTCTGTGTCAAAACACACAGCAAAGAAAGAGAGACTCAGAAATAAATGAACCACAAACCAATACCTCCCCAGCTGCCTCCAACACCACATCTCCACTGTTTATCATCTCACTACTCCAATACATAATATTCCCTAATTCTGCATAAAAAACTAAGGATTTGAACATATCATTAGCAGTTCATCTAAAAGGAGCTGTATAAAATTAACCACAGAAGAGACCAATTTTGCTTCTTATCATGCACAGCACATTTTTCTTCTTTATCTGCTGTTGAAAATAAAGTCTTTATTACACTATTCAAACTGAAGGCTCAGTAGAAACTCACTTTCATTCTTTCCCCAATGGTATTTCTGCAGTAAAAAGTGAGGTACTCATACTGAAAGGTTACTATTAGTAAGAACAGAAACAGAAAAGAATGATAGGAGCAGTTGCATATATTATTGAGTGCACCACATCTTTAAGAAGAAAGTTTGTGCTGAACAAATACTGTCAGGATTCTTACATAAAGAAGTTCCATTGAATGGCAGTCAAAAAACCCAAACATAAAAAGAAACCTAGGAAGACTAGCAGCAATGAAGTTACTGAGTTAAATTGCTCCTGCTAAGCTAACAATCCAGTAATTTGAATTCCATTCCCTTTTGTTTGTGTGCAGGACCCATCCGTGCTGCCACAGATGAGGCTTGAAATTACACTGATACTAAACAGCACTTACCAAATGACCAACCGCAAGTTACCCTGAGCCACCACAGTACTGGTGCTGGCATTCATTCTGGCTCACAGGCCAAACTGGTTTATGTAAACATCCATTTGACTTGCTGGTCAGGCTCCACTCAATCTTAAGACCTACACTGTATCCCATTATCTTTAGAAAAACTGTTTCTACAAAAAAATGTTGACTAGTGATGACTGATGACTCATTTTAAGCACATTTAATGGAACAACTCGAGCACTTGGCATGCAAAACAGAATTCAATGATTTTGTAAACATGGTCCGTGGGAACATTATTTCAGAAACCCTTTGTTCAGTTGACCCTGTATTTGGAGTACTTAAGGAATCTCATGAGGTGAGCAAAACTTCAAGATGGCTCCAGTTAGAACATACTTTAAACTCTTTTAAATAGGAGATGACAGTCTTATCTACAGCAGATCAGCTGCTACACTTTACACAGTTAGATTTAGCTTCACCTTGGATAAGTAAGTCAAGTAGACACAACTGTTAAACCCTGAAGGAAACTAATGCCAAAAAAAAGTATAAGACAATTTTACTTTGTGTAAAATGAGTATGCAGGGAAAAAAAAACCCACTAAGTGCATAAATAAAAAGGACTTCCCAAGCCAGAAATGTATGCTAGACACGTTAACCTTCCCCCTTCTCCTTGAGTTCCTAACACAGACAGGGCACTGCCAGCCACACCTGGCTTTGATGACATCAACCTTCTAGAAATTTTGTCTTTGTCCTTAAAGCTGCATGGAACTTCACTAATTCCCTTTCCTCCTCTAGGAATGAAAGCAAAGTGCTACAAGCTAAAATGAGGAAACAACAGTAAAAAGAACTGGCCCTAAGAGCTGCACCATTTCAGGAGATGCTCTGAATACAAATTCAGAGAAACAAAACTTTGTAACATGCTTAGACAAAAAAAAGTCATCCGTAGAACAAGTCGACACTTGACCATAACTGAGAACTGCTCTGACAAGAAGTCAAAACTGAACTTGTCTCCGCATGATTCCTGTATTCAGGATCAGGAGGTTTAGATTGGATATTACAAAAAATTTCTTCACCAAAAGGGTTGTCAAGCATTGGGACAGGCTGCCTAGGGAAGTGGTTAAGTCACCAACCCTGGAGGTGTTTAAAAGACGTGTAGACAAGGTGCTTAGGGACATGGTTTAGTAGTGGACTTGGCAGTGCTAGGTTAACGGTTGGACTTGATGATCTTAAAGGCCTTTTCCAACCTAAACAATTCTATGATTCTATGATCTTTTTGACTTGGTCTATTTGAAATATTTAATATCAACATCATCTCAAATGAATGAAAAGCAAAAAAAGCTTCCTCCCTTTAGCACTTGAACACAGTATTATTACTCTTCTTTCAGTTTATGCTCCCCAACTCCTCAATACTTTCTATCCACGGCTAAATGAGACACAACCTGTGTTCATCACAGCCCAGTACACTTACTGCCTTCACCTCACCCAATCACTACCACTGAGACAAAAAAGTTGTCAATTTTGACTTCAATTTTCTCATAAGAAAGTCTCTGCTACCTTCTTTCACTGTTCAGTGCTTAACCAGCCGTGCTGTGGTGAAAAAAGTGTTCCATTAAAATAAGCCCTCATTTACAAAACATTCTACTAAAACCTCAAAAATATTTTGCAACTCTTTTCATAGAATCAAAGAATCATAAAATGGTTTGGGTTGGAAGGGACCTTAAAGATCATCTAGTTCCAAACTGGGCAGGGAGACCTTCCACTAGACCAGGTTGCTCAAAGCCCCGTCCAGCCTGGCCTTGGACACTTCTAGGGATGGGGCATCCACAACTTCTCTGGACAACCTGTTCCAGTGCCTCACCACCCTTATGGTGAAGAACTTCTTCCCTATAGCTAATCTAAATCTACCCTCTTGCCGTTTAAAGCCATTACCCCTTGTCCTATCACTACATGCCCTTGTAAAAAGTCCCTCTCCAGCTTTCTTGTAGGCCCCCTTCAGGTACTGGAAGGCTGCTACTATAAGGTCTCCCCAGAGCCTTCTCTTCTCCAGGCTGAACAACCCCAACTCTCTCAGCCTGTCTTCATAGGAGAGGTGCTCCAGCCCTTTGATCATCTTCGTGACCTTCCTCTGGACTCACTACAACAGGTCCATAACCTTCTCATGTTGGGGGCCCCAGAGCTGAACGCAATACTCCAGGTGGGGTCTCATGAGAGCGCAGCAGAGGGGGAGAATCCCCTCCCTCAACCTGCTGGTCACGCTTCTTTTGATGCAGCCCAGGATACGGTTGGCTTTCTGGGCTGCAAGCGCACATTGCCAGGTCATGTTGAGCTTCTCATCAATCACACCCCCAAGTCCTTCTCCTCAGGGCTACTGTCAATCCATTCTCCACCCAGCCTGTATTTGTGCTTGGGATTTCACCCCCCCAAGTCCTTCTCCTCAGGGCTACTGTCAATCCATTCTCCACCCAGCCTGTATTTGTGCTTGGGATTGTCCTGACCCATGTGCAGGACCTTGCACTTGGCCTTGTTGAACTTCATGAGGTTTGCACGCGCCCACCTCTCAAGCCTGTCCAGGTCCGTCTGGACGGCACCCCTTCCCTCCAGCACATCAACTGCACCACAGAGCTTGGTGTCATCAACAAACTTGCTGAGGGTGCACTCAACCCCAACGTCCATGTCACCAACAAACATGTTAAACAGCACTAGTCCCAATACCAACCCCTGAGGAACGCCGCTCGTCACTGGTCTCTGCTTGGACATTGAGCCGTTGACCGCAACGCGTTGC
>NW_009207281.1:16402-16918 GCF_000690835.1 Fulmarus glacialis | reverse complement strand
ACCTTCACCCGCCAGTTCCCTCATGACTGCTCAGACAATTTCTCTGTATTCCTCCCAGGCCACCTGTCCTTGCTCCCACCCTCTGTAGGCTTCCTTTTTGTGTTTGAGTTTTTCCAGGAGCTCCTTGTTCATCCACGCAGGCCTCCTGGCATTTTTGCCCGATTTCCTCTTTGTTGGGATGCATCGCTCCTGAGCTTGGAGGAGGTGATCCTTCAATATTAACCAGCTTTCTTGTGCACCTCTTCCTTCCAAGGCTTTATCCCATGGTACTCTACCAAGCAGATCCCTGAAGAGGCCAAAGTCCGCTCTCCTCAAGTCCAGGGTAGTGAGCTTGCTGTGCGCCCTCCTTGGTGTCCTAAGGATCTTGAATTCCACCACTTCATGGTCACTGCAGCCAAGGCTGCCCTTGAGCTTCACATTCCCCACAAGCCCCTCCTTATTGGTGAGAACAAGGTCCAGCATCATTGGATGCTCTCCTTGTTGGCTCCTTTTTGGCTCCTCTAACCCGAAGGGAGT
>NW_009207281.1:0-16392 GCF_000690835.1 Fulmarus glacialis | reverse complement strand
CCTTGGAGAAGGAAGTTATCATCAACGCATTCCAGGAACCTCCCAGATTGCTTATGCCCTGCCGTGTTGTCCCTCCAACAGATATCAGGGTGACTGAAGTCCCCCATGAGGACCAGAGCTTGTGAACGTGAGGCTGCTCCTATCTGTCTATAGAGGGCCTTATCTGCTTGGTCTTCCTGGTCAGGTGGCCTGTAGCAACATCAGTTTACCAACATCACATTGTAAACCTTTCTGGAACACTGACACCAGAACTTCACAGCAATATTTTTCAGTATATTTATCTACAATCAAGAACAACAGTGCTGATCTGTTCTTCAAATCTCCAGACGCAGCCTGGATTCTCCCTCCTGAATATGCAACAATGCATTTGGCTTTATGGAGAAAAGGGTACTGGGGTGGCAGAGAACACACTTTGCATTCGCAAGTGCCTAGGTTACTAAGGTATGTAGACAGATCTATACAGTTTCTGTGTCATTATTTCTGCCCCCTCCCCCCCCCCACCACAAGTTTAATCTGGAAGGATTTTACACCTACTCTCAGATTACTGATCTTAATGGAGTGTGAAATCTAATACTGTTTTAGCAGAACTCCACTCTGCAGGTGAGCCAGTCTTGAGACATTTAAAGTCAAGTTTAACAAATGTGTATCTACACAACTAGACTACCAAATCTGTAATCTCAACGACTGAGAACAAGTTTGACAAAACCTACTGTCTAAGAAAGACACGTTGACTGAAATGTAATTATACTACTTCCTTGTGAACAGAATTACCTGTCAGAGTTTCCAATTTTGCTTGTGACTGACGACAGGCAACCTGGCTTAGAGTTACCCAGGTTCTCAGGTTATCCCTTTTTTGAATATTGGCATGAAACATGAACATTATTTCCATCTTCTGGAATCTCCCTGATATGCCAGGGTGGTTTTTTGTTTTTAAAATCAACAGATGAGCTCTCCTCCTCATGGGAACTGTGCAATACAAGTCCTGTTTCAAAATGTTTATTCCTAATAAATGTTAAGCAAAATGTTTTAAAACATCCTCTTTTGTTACTAATAGACTGAAAAGCAGTTCATGCAACATAATCATATACTTTTGCTCCTTTCAGGAAGGAAGTTTTTAATCGAACACTTATTTCTGCACCATTAACAACAATTTTATCTTCACCCAGTAACAGGCTTATACAATTAAGATTCCTTTGGTTTCCAAATGTATTTAAACTTCTTTTTATTTTGGGGCCTGATAATACAGAATCTTCCCTAGTATCTCCAGGTTCTATCATCAACTTTATGTCTTAACTTAATCTGTACTAATTAACTGCTATCCATCTTATTGCCCATATAAAATTAGCCCAAGTGGGAAGTGAAGGCAGCAGCTAGTAAGAACCCTCATTCTGCCTTAGACCACTGCTATTACTCCTCATCTGAAGCCTCTTAAACCCAAAACAGTTCACACTTGCAAGGTTTCACCTAAAACATCTTCCCTTATGTAACTTCATTTGGCTTTGTAAATACATCTTTCTGACAAGAAAATCAAATCATCCTGCACCCTGCTCATATTGTTTTCCAGAATGCAAAAGAACTACAAAGCATTTCTGCCCTGAGCTAGCAAAAAATCAATGGCAAGAGCCAAGCTATAAGCCTACTGAACCCAAACCACATAGTGGTAGTGGTACCTAGAGCACACTTCCCAGTTCTTGAGATTACATTAGGTCCTATCACTTTAGATTCAACAGTAGTACACACATAGACTGTATTACGAGGCTCAACAATGGGCCTCAAGAGAGGCCCCAAAACATCTGAATCAAAATGGATACAACACTTCAAAGCTCCTATACAGAAGCTAACCCAGACTTCAACCTCATGCTAACTAGCAAAATTCAGACTAGCTCCAGGCAGAGCCACAACAGTGCCCCCAAACAGTATCATCCATGGATATGTGGACTGGAGAATTCTAGACAAAAACCAGAGGATGGTGGCTTACCAATGCAAGTTTTAAGTGATTCAGTAAGACAATACAGGGATATTGTTAGATACATTTACGCATAATTATATCTGTACATATGAACATGTATTATGTGCATGATTTTATTTATTTATAATACATTATGTCCTGTAAATTAACCCGGGGGAAATCAAAGAACTTGTTCATACAATATAACAGAGTATCTCTGTAGCACTGGCTGGTACTAGACCAGAGCCATTTACCAAACAAGAGTGGTGCTCAGAGTTGGTAACATCCGAAGGCAGTCGCCCCCAACACCCAACTCCCATAACTGTTATAACAAATTATTTAGAGCAATACATAGCAACTGATGTAGCAAGGACATAATTTTTAATTGATAATTAGACGGGAAAATATTTGTTCTTCATGAAAGGTTAAAGATTAGCCTGATTTAGCATGCTGGTAAGAAAACAAAATCTGCTGAAACAGCTGGGCAGCAGCGTTCTTTTCTGCTGCCACTGGTTCATTCACCCACTTGCAACAGTTGTTTCACGAATTCTCACATTTGCTTGCCAGACTAGTCTAAACTAGAACTTCTAACTAAAACTAAACAGGCAGGTTTCAAAGCCACAATCATTGAAGCATTTTTAACTCATAGTAATACTCCAAACAAAGAAGGACAAACAAATGCCAGAGTATCTGCTTTTACAGGGACAGTCATTGATTTGGTTTTCTAAGGGAGGACTCGACCTGCCAGAAGACATTTTAATCAAGCGTCTTTTAAAACGCATCTAGAGGCAATGCAACTTTATGACTGGCAAATCTACTCAAGAAGCCTGTGTACCTGTAGCATCACAAGTTATTTGTACCGTTTTTTCCCCCTTGGCATAGTTAAGACTGTGTATGCTTAGACCAAAGACACTGAATTGTTCCACACCCTTTGAAGGGTATTTCTTCAAGAGGAGTGACTGCAAGAAGAATGAGTCAGAAAAACATTTTTGCTAGCTGCACTTCTCCCCCTGGTAAAAATATTAATTTTAAGTTGATCTAATAGGGACAACTCAATAGAGCTTCAAAGCAACAGATTAGGACTTAAAAAAAAAAAACAACCCAGTCTATTTCAAGCAAAGAATTTAAGATTTCCAGAAAATCCTTATTTCCTGATGTAGTTTTTTGCTTATGTGTTTTTGTAAAATCCTCTTTTGCAAGGCACTGAGTCCATTTCTGACACACAACTCCCAGTATTTGTGGTACAGAAAGACTACAACCTAATACTCAAACCTATTCATAAAAACAAAACCCAAACATTTTTATTAAAGCTACTACTGACAGCTAAGTAGCAGAACCAAAGCGTTATTCTTCAGATTAAGTTGTACAATACACATCCAGAAGTGCACAGAACTACATTTTCAGTCAAAACACGGATGCTATCAGGTACCCAGAACTTTTGAGTTCACATCAGTACAAACCTAGGGTTCATACTCTAGGTTTCTACTTTAGAATTACATGAGTAAAATAAGAATTTTCATTTTAGAGAGGGCTTGCATAGCATATGCATATTACAGATACATACAGCAATTAAGGACCTGAAGTGTATGGCAGGTAGAGAACCTCAAGTCATTCAAATGATAAATTAGAAAAGGAAACTAAACATTTCAGTCTACACAAACCACTTAAAACAGTTACTGTATGGAACAATGGATGAAGAAAAAAAAGGGAAGAAAGTACCTCCTGTCCAGTAAGAAAGAGTAAGAGATCTCCTTCCTCTTCTTCACACATGTGAATTTGGATCACTGTTCGAATGGCAGCCTCAAGGTAGTCTCTTTCTGGTTCTGGAGTATAGAATATCTCCACAGGATGGGTGCGACCCGGGATAGTTAGAAGAGGACAGTTATCAAAATAGATCTGAAACTTGCCAGCATCTAAAGTAGCACTCATAACTATAACCTGTAGGTTTGGAGGACAAAAAAAAAGAAAGTTACTCCAAAGATTAACAAGAATTTGTGAAACGTTATGCATACAATATGTAATAGTAAGAAACTAAACTCAATGGTTGACTGCAATTTAAACATGCTTTTATCACCTGAATACAGCACCCTTGTCAAGAAGGTCCAAAAAAATTCCTAGTCAAATATAGAAAGGTTAAGCTACAATTACGTTGTTTCTAATATTTTCCTCAATACAAACTGCATTACGAATTTCCTAGGGTTATCTTTCCAATACAGATTATGATTAGATCAAAAAACAGTTGATCTACTTTAGCTGATTATAAAAATCAGCTAATGGTAAGCACACAGATACCTTATTCGTTATGCGTGCAACTAGAAAGGAGATGCTGTCGGGCTTCATCATTACTGACCTTCAAATCAGATCTTTGTCTTACAACTTCCTTCAAAACGCCCATCAAAATATCAGTAGCCAGTGTTCTCTCATGGGCCTCATCAAGAATTATAACACCATAGCGCTCCAGCAAAGGATCATTCATTGCTTCACGAAGTAACATACCATCAGTCATATACCTGAATACAAACAAAAACAATTTAAACACAAGTTTTATTTAGTAAGTCTGATACAGAATCCTCTTCCATATCATTCACTAGGTTGCTTGAACTAAGCTTTTAAACAACTTTTTTTTAAAATAGAAACATCAGTAAACTATCTCCAACAAGGTAACAAGCTCATTTTAAGTTTTCAAATAGAAATTACTGCAGAATATAAGTGAAATCTGGGAGTAGGGGAGGAAGCTTAAAAAAAAGGGAAGGGGAAACAAGGTTTAGCAACACTTTAGACTAATTTGTAGACTATTACTGCCAGACCTCTAAGTCTACAATCAGAGACAGGAAAAGAAAGGGAAAAAACCCTTCCCTTTGAAATCCTAGAAATATTATTTCTGCCGTTGTTTCTCCCCTTTTCTGTTTGCAGATCATCTGTTCACTTTTTGCCTTTGCGTCTCACTTACATTTCTTTTTACACATTAACTTTATTCCCAGCCTTCAACTACTTGCATGAGCAAAAGAGAAGACATCTTTTTGATAGAAAGGCACTGTTTCTTGAACCACACTATGTGGAATCCTTTTTAACTGAGCATTCTGAATGTCACCTCCAAATGATGTATTAAGTGGGCCTGGTTCCACTTACACAGCACAGGAATCTAGAACAGTTGACAACTAAAACACTATGGATTATGTGTCCCAGAGTCAGGTATAGGCCAGTTTTGAAACCTTGTGGTAGTTCTCCTTACTGAAGTAAGCTACTGAACTTCACCAGGATTACCCTGAGTAGGAAGATACCACAGACAAAGGTCAACTGAATGCGTAACACGAAGAGAAACTGAATACTAAAGGGCTTTATTCTGAACAGCACCTTAATCATAAAAATACTTCTTCAGATCACCCTCTTCTTTATGGATCACTTAAAATTAATTTCCATAGGGTGCAGTGATTTCTTTAGGAGGAATGACTCATTTTCAATTCTACTCAAGCCCCACACCCCAGGTTTCTTAGCTCACGCTACAGCTCCTGTCTCTCTTCTTCACTCAGACATAGAAGGTACCTGTCCATAGATTCATTCCCCTCCTCACTACTCCTTTCGTAACTTCGCTCACACCCTTTACTACCCTGGGACTCCCCCCACCTCCAAGCAGGCTGTGTTATACCTTTACAGTTGCCATACTTACTTCAAAATAGTTTTTGCACTACTGCAGTCTTCAAATCGAATAGAGTAACCAACCTCCTGGCCCAGCATGACATCCATCTCATCAGCAACTCGCTGCGCCACACTCATTGCAGCTACTCTCCTAGGCTGGGTACATGCTACTCCCCTCTTTGGTCCAGGTAGAGAGCGCATGTAGTCAACACACCACTGAGGGATCTGTCAAGAATAAAATTCAGTTTTAAACATACTTCAAATGGCCAGATGTAATCTGTAACCTTTTTATTGTATTACAAAGTTAGTTATAATTCCACTGAGATGCCAACTGCATGCACAAAAATATCCAAAGCATGAGAGCAGATAGACTAGCTAGTTGGACCCAATGCCACTAAATAAAGCACACTCATGTTAAGCACGTACATAACTATCTTTGAAGTTATCAAAGAAATACATAGGTTCACAGTACCTTTAAGCACTGTTAGATCAGTACCTCATACAGATATTTAGCAGCAGCCAACATGCTCCAAAGCAACCAAAATTAAAGTTAACACTCAGAATTTTGAAATCTGTAGCACAGTTTGCTGTTTTAAGTTTTACAGTAAGCAAATTATAGTTTGTGGCTTTAAAAAGTAATGCTTATTAATACAGTAACAAAAAAGAAATATTTTAGTGATACAAAAAATATTTGTCTTAGCCAAGAATCACAACAAATAAAATGAACAAATAATTAGTTATGTTCGCTTAGTTAATTATTGTTCTTTTGAAATTTTAACAACCAGATATGAAACCCCTATGTTTTCCTTCCTCTGTTAGCGCTCATTTTATTTGTCAGTCAGCAGTTTTCTGCTCCTGTTAGGAGTCTGGAAACAGTAAGAATCACCCCAAATAAGCAGCTTTATTCAGAAGAATTTCTAAGGTCAGTAACAATTTGATGAAGATGGAATATTCTTAACATGTTCTCAGTGTGACGTTTTATGAGAAGACATCTCCAGGCACAACTAGTTCCAAGTCTACAGATCAAATAAAATCCACTCCTCCTCAGTAATTGCTTTTCAAAGTATTCTTAAAAGCTCATGTTTACAGAGGAAAACACACATTTATACATTGCACCAATGTGGAATAACAGGAAAAGCAGCGTAATTTAAACCAGGAAAATTTTTCTTCTAGAATATGGTATTTCCACAGCAAAATGGACATAACTAAGCACTAAAACATACTCACAAGCAGACAAGTGTAGACTGTAATGAAAAAATCTTTTTTTTTTTTCCTAAATGGAGAACATACTTCCATTATAAATAAAAAGAAAGCAAAGACTATCAAAATATGACAGGAGACTAAGACTGCTGAGAAGAAAAGAACTCGAATTTCTGGAAATCCTATTCAAAACTAAAAATAATAGCAGTTCTCGAACACTGATAGCATGAACCTGAAACCTTACCCTGCAACACATATACACTCCCCTAATATGCAGTGTAGAGAAAAGAATTTGCTTCCCAAGTCACTAATAAAAACTCAACTCTAAGCATATTATATGAAGCTTCTTGACTTTAAAAAGAACAAGTCCTGAAATAAACTTTAAAACAGCAGGTCTGTTGGGTCACAGTAGCATGAAATAAAAATAATTTAGAAGTGGTTTCCCAGTAAACACCAAAACGTACAGCACTGGCGTCAAATGAAAGACGACAGTTACATTGACTTCAATGTGTTAAGCTGATTTACATGACCACCAGAATGCTTTTCACATCCAGCTTTAAAAGAAATACAAACACTAGGAAAAAGGACTGTGCCATACTACATTTTCTACTTCAGTCATGACTGGGAATATACTGAACGCTTCTTATCATCTGGTTCTTGTAAAACCTAACACAAAGTTAACTCCACTGACATAAAAAAACCTACAAATCACCAAACCCTTGACTTTCCTTTAAAAAGTGCCTTTTTATCAATATCAAAGCATGAGGAATAGCTTTAGTTAGCACCCCTCTTAACCTCAAGGACTTTATCAATGAACAGAGATTTTCAAATATAATCACCATAAACATGAGGAGGTAGGGACTACACATACAGTGGCCTCTAAGATCAAAGATAAATGCACTGAGGGCCGTTAAAGACTATTTCAAAGTCAAAGGAAAGTCATGTTTTTGAAGGGATGCAGGGTAGGAGAGGGAAGAGCACTGTCCTTCTGGCTTTTCTGAGCCACTTCAATTTATTGAAAACTTTCTCTGTTGAAAGTTATATGGTAGAATCCTCAGAATTTTCATTAGTTGAAAAGGTGTCAAGACTTTTACCTATATCAATTCTCTTGTGGACTACAAGGATAGCAGGAGATCAAGCTATGCCCAGAATCACCTTGCTTCTGAACTACAGCTGCCAAGAAAACTTGCTGACAAAGTGGCATCCCTTACGTTATGTCCACAAACATCCTACCCTCTATAGCGAAGACTCTCAAGTGAAAGCAGATGCTACTCTACTACTCCACCTATGGAAGAAATATAAATTATACCAGTACTACATATGATCCCATGTTTAAAAGGGAGCACACGTTGCAATTATAGCAATTACTTAACCTCTTTCTAAAAGAAATTCAGCACACCCGTTCCACCACTGAGCATATTCTGAGAGCATTTAAAGAAAACAGTTAACTTAGAAGGCTAAGTTTAAATTACAAATCAAGCCATTGCAAATACTGAAGACTTGAAAATTAATGGTCTTGGCTTCCAATATACTTCTTTGGGTTTTTTTTTTTAAGTCTATGTGGAACAAGACTTTTCTAAAAGGTTTATCTCCTGTTGTTTCCATTGTCAAAGCCAAGCATTCCCAAACCTGGGTGCTCTACAAGACTAAAGGGAAAACATGCATATAATAATCAGGGAAGGAACTTGACAGACAGCAGCTTACTCTCAAAAACATTATCTACTACTATATAGCCTTCTACTATCACCAAGAAAGAGAAGATAATAATTTTGGAAGAACAATTCATTATCTATTTCAAATAATGCCAACTTTATACAATAAAAGCAAGCATAAATAGTTTACGTACACCTTCAGTTTGAGCATTAGAGGGTTTCTTAACCACAGATAATTATTTAACTTGCTCTGATCAATGAATGTAAGGAGAAGAAAAACCACCACCCCCCCAACTGGTTTTAAGACAGCACTTGATCGCAATAAGGATTTGGCACTATCACATGCAAAACAAGGTTTTCATTAAGTGGCAGCAGGATCATTTTCAGTGATATGTTCCTACAGAGACACTCTTAATTGTTTCAAAACATATCTGCAATCTCATAAAGTGACAAAATTCAGAGAAAGCAGTGAAGCTTCCAAGACAGCTTATGTGCTTTTGGTAGCTTAAATCCCATTTTTAGGAAACACACCTTAGGTTTCTTAAGTCCTTCCAGAAAACAAGGGGTAAAGTAGTAAGACAATTCAGGAAGCTTTACGCCTGGAGAATAACATGACAGTAAGATATATTTGAAATTTAAGTCATAGATGTTAAGAACACACACCCTTTAGATTTCCAGATTCTCAGATCATGCAACGAGAAATCTTGTTTTCATACAGGTAAGTACCAATCTTTTTTTACATGAATGTTCAGAATACTATCTCTTTTAAGTAACTATATAATCAAACTTTTCTGAAGAATTCTATAAAACCCTGTTTTCAGCTTACACATGTTAAAAAAGCAATACAGATAATGCAATGAGGTACCTTGCAAACAAGACATTGGTTCCTAAAATTTGCAGCAAGAAGGGCATATAACTTCAAATATTTCAGGTATAACTATAAAAGGTATCCAATGTACTACTATGTCCTTCACATTTTCTAGATATCCAAATTCTATTTTATGACTAAAAATTTATTCCTGTAAGATTTACTGCAAGTTAGCTATAATCCACTTTATAAAGACTAAAATATCCTTCAGTTTTTATTTTTGGCCTAGATAAAAGGAATTTATCAGGTTACAGAACCTTTTTACATCACTTTTCCACACAAATTTTAAACAACAAACCAGAGGATAGATTAAAGATTTGAGCAAGTTTGTCCTGCTATAAATACACAGTGGTGTTCCTTATATCTTAGATTTTCCCTGTTTACTGGTCCTCAAAATTCTTCTTAAGGGTTAAGGAGGCTTTACAGATCTGTTATCACTATTTTTAGTGCTGAGGAAGATTTTTAAAGCCATGAATCTACAAAAAAAAAGTGGTTTTAACTGCAGCACTGGAAAGCTATATGACATCTGAGAAGTTTCAGTACCAAGGAAACAGAAGTCACTTCCTCTTAAGATTGAATATCACCAAAACACATGATCCAATCAGATCATGTCAGAATTGTGTCTGACATTTCAATTCCCTTTAAATTCATATTTGTAGCAGTAAGTTCCATAAAACACTAAAAAGTCCCTATTTCTGTATTTTTTTCCTACCTTCCAGCTGCCACCTACAAAAACAGCTAAATAAACTACAGATGTAAATTTGGAATCATCACCTCAGTTTGTGGATTAGCACACTTCTGTCTAGCCATTAAAATCTCTTATCTTCCTTTATTAAAAGGATAACTACCAATCATAAAGCCTAACAGAAGTAGGGGCCAGAGAACAGGACTGGATTGTGAAAGGGGAAGATGCTGAAAGATTCTTCTCACCTTTGTATTCATTAAGGAAATAAAGCATTAATCAAATTAGCTTTGCTCATAATTTGTGGTGTTCTTACACAATGAATTTCAAGAAACCAAAGAAGTTTCACCTCCACACACACCTAGCAACAGTCTCAACCTTTAAAAAACTGCATTATCATATAGATAAGAACTCACCTGTGTTGTTTTACCAGACCCAGTCTCTCCAACCAGCACAAATGACTGATGCCTAATCAAAATATCCGTAAATCTTTCTTTATATTCCCAGACAGGAAGTTGTAACCTTTTTTTCAGGATGTCATAATATCGCGGTGTATGTGGTAGATTTGTGAAAGGGTTAATACTGTGTGGAATCATTGCTGGTTTTATAGTTGGTAACCCAGCAGCTGCATAATACGTAGAGTTAGATGAAGGTCGCAAATCTTTTTCCTTGTCCCTTTCTCTGTCACGATCTCTATCTCTGTCACGATCCCTGTCGCGATCTTTAGAACGGTCATCTCGGTCCCTGTCCCGGTCACGATCTTTCCTAAAATGAGTTAAGGGACATAGCAGAAAATGAGATACTTGAATAAGTAAATGCAGAGTAGGAATTTAAATACAAAGCAATTTTAAAGGTATCTAGTACAAAGTGGATATAAACCAAATCTTTCAAAAAGCCTTGCAAACTGCTACCTGGAAGGATAAGCGTCAAAAAGATAACAGTATGTGACGCATACTGAATATTAAATATACATAGTTACACTCACTGTACATAAGCACTGCCACAGTTCCTCTCACTACAGGCAATACTGAAGAAAGCCATCACATGGAGAGCATCACCTTAACCCTCTTCATTTAATGATTATAAAGAATCATCTGTACATTCTGGATTTTTATCACAATTCTTCCCATCCCTACTTGCTAATGCTGCAGAAAAATAAGAGAACATTAAATAGTCTTCTTGCCTACCTAGCAAGGGAATTATGCTAACCCACAAAAACTAACTCAAGATGATAAGCGAGCCCTGGGAAAAAAGTTTGATTTTAACATCCCACAATTACTTTGCATCTTTTTTTGTTCAAAGTGTTCCACACAATTCTGACTCAATCAACTTTGATACACAGACCGTTAAGTCTGAAACTTAGACTTAAAACCAGCCACTACAGTTCATAAAATCATAGAATCATTTAGGTTGGAAAAGACCCATAAGATCATCAAGTCCAACCGTTAATCTAACACTACCAAGTTGTACCATCTTCTCCAGTATCACCTCCTACCACACACTTAAAACAACCATCATTTATGTATTCCCATTTGTTCCAAATATTAAGTAAAAAAAAGTTCACTGCACTTGCAAAAGAAAAACAGTATTAATTTCACTGTAGTTATCCACTCAAATTTCAATCTCTGGCCTCAGTCTTGGTGGCAGTTTCTAATTTTGCAAATCCACGTACTTGTTCTTGCATATAATCTCACTCTCCCTATGAACACTGAAACACTTGCAAATAAATCCCCAGTTTGACGCAAAGAACTATAGCTACATGCTTTTAATAAAAATCCCAAACTTACCCTAATTCAGCACTTTGAAATAAGCTCCACTTTACAAAAACGCCCCATCACATTTTAAATTAGTGTAAGTCAAAAAATTAGCAGCATCTTTGCTTGCAAAACTGAGGATATCCTCAGCTTCAGCTTCTTTTGTGCATCATGTTAACTGGAAGTCCATCAAAAAGGCAAAGCAACAAGCTAAGTCAACACCAGCTTTATTGTAAATGTACATATAAACATTTTTAGGAATAGCCATTAAGGGAAAACAAAACTTCCCCTCTTCTTTACCAGCATTCAGGCATGCCTGAAAGAAAGAGTAGAGAGCATTTCTCAAGAAAACCGTTGGCCAACACTTCCCTCCACAGCTTTTTTTTTTTTTTTAACATGCAGCTGGCATTCAAATGTAACTAGTGAAGTAATAAGGAAATTCCTACCTACAGGGAAGATGAAGTAATCAAGACCATATTAGTACTGATTCTATAAATTTTAATTCAGAATGTGCTGCACATTGGAAACAACCACCGCTCCTGTTCTTGTACAAATGAATGTAATCTATGCAGGCTGTATTTTTTTTCCCCTCAATACTTCAACATATTATGGCTTCAGAGGTTGTTGCAGTAAGTTTTTTTTAAGACGACTTCTTTTAACACAGACCCATTAAAAATAAAGAAGGATTACAAAACATACTGTTTACTGTCACTTACCTAACTCACTTATATATAGATTTTCCTAAAGCTTTGGACACTGAATTGTCTGAAAATTAAGGCCCTTTTAGATCATTTGCTTGAATCTGAGATACCATAGCTTCAACATTACTTCTAACACTGTCAAATATTGTACAAGCTAGAAATCTCTTCTTACTGTAAAATGGCAGGCAAATATGACAGAACCCAATAGGTTCATATTCTCTAGCATGGCAAAGTTACCCTGTTACAAACTGAAGGAACTAGGCGCCATTATGCTACACTTAATGGTGGAAGAGTCTAATAGCATGTATCAGACAGGAATGAAGCTTTGGACTTGTAGTTAATGAGCTATTCACAATCAGATTTTTAAATATTTGCAGATATTGGGATAAACAAGTGCATGGTCAGACAGTTACATCATTAATAAGAAAAGGAAATACAGGTATAAAAGCAATTCAAGAACGGCAAAGCCAGGGTAAAATGCAACAACCTGGTAAGAGCACACACTTCACTGAAGGGTTTTGGGGGGTTTGTGTGTGTGTGTGCGCTTCTGAAAGATTCCTCATTGTTATCTAGTCAAAGTGTAAAAAAAACACACCAGCAAAACAAACTATTCCATAACCATTTACTTAAACAGTGTGATGTCAGAAGCTTCTACATCACAGATTGTCAAATGTATCTTCAGGTATGCTTCAGCCTCACATAAAACCAGCACTACTGCTAAAATGAACAGACCCACACTGTTCCAACTCTTCCCGTGTTGGTATAAGCATTTCAATGGCCTCATGAAGAACAAGTCCTCCCTAGACCCCCTCCACCAATGTTAATTCTAACTCAGATCAGTTCTCCGATCTAGTCTCCCAAACACTCACTTGCAGCACAAGGGAGAGGGCACCACTGTCGTCTTCTGTGTTGGTAGCAATTTGTGTGGGCTTGAAACATAGATAAAAATACAACCTCAAGAACAAGGCAGTAGATTAAATGCACTATAAATACGATCCAGAATGTAAAGTCCTGTTAATCCCCCATTTCTCAGTTTCTTCGTTGAACTCTTACAGCTGTTTAATCGTACAAATAAGAAAACAAACCTATCAAGTTCTAGCCACATTTCAGAAGTAAAAAACTTCTTACAGGCTAATCAAGAGAGTTGTGTCTCTTTCTTGTTTTAAAAAAGAAAAAGAAGTGGGGGCAACCAGATCTCAGCACAGAAAAAACAGAACATATAACATGCCCTCAAACTTACACTCTAACACTTACCGTTTTATTGCAGCACTTTTTTTCCCCCCCAAAAATGTTTCCCAGTCTCCTGTTACTACTGAAACTACTTACTTAGCAGACACATCCAGACTCCTTTGGTCAACAAGAGAAGCGAGGAACAACAGTTATGCTGCCATATGAATTTACTAAACTTTCTAAAAATGCAACTTGGCAGTTCTTCATTTATAAACTGACACATTTAAATTACTTTTCATTATTGCACAAAGAAAATTGATCTCAAACCCAGAAATGAACAACAAAAGAATCATAATTTAATCGCATTTGTCTTGTGCCTGAATCCCATAACAGCCTCCATAATCAGAAGGGGGTTGGAGGTTTTTTTGCTTTGTTTTTCAAGTGAAGTAGCCTGGTCTGCTATCTGCTTTCACTTCCTTATGTCCACACATGTATAATATATATACACATGGATACAAAAGAAACACTGTAGCAATCACTAAGTCAGAGGATGAAAAGCATGTAAAAATGAAAATGGAAACAAAGGGCACAAGGTAAAACCACTGATCATCACAGCAAAAGTCTAAGCACATCCAGTATTAACATCGGTGTTATTTCTCCATTGCTAGACATGGCAATAGCTGATGCAAAAAAGCCAATGCAGCTAAAGGAGGATTTCTGTTCTATACATAAAAAAACTAAAGTACAATTAGTCTGAATAATACATCCCACTAACACAGTTAACTGTGACGTTACACAACAACAACTGAAGTTAAGTATGTTTGGAAAAAAATTAACAGATTTTAAATAGTATGTATGCAATTCACACGAACACTGTAACCAAAAATCTTCCATACAATTCCCATTTTTCCAAAAAGTTTTTTATTTCATAGGTAATACTTCAAGACTGGAAGAAAACAGATGTCATGCTGATGGTTAAGGTTACACCAATAACCCTGTTGGGCCTGGCACTGTTGCCATGTAGAGCCACACATACCAATACAGGCCTCAATTAAAAAGGAACTAAAAAAAACACAGGGTAACTTGATACAACTTTCATATTTAGTCAGGTGGTCCAGTTTGAATGCAAGATAAACTGCTATTCTGCATGTGAAGTGGTAACCATCCAAGGAGCCAATTCAGCTTAATCCAACTTCAAAACCAACTAAATTGCATAAAGGCACTATCAGCACAGAGGAAGACATGTACATACATGCTATTAACAAGAATCTCTCTGTGCATCTTCCTTACAGCCTTCCATAAGCTGTAAAACCAAACTACCCTAAAATAAACTAAGACAATGTAACATTAGTATGGCTTGTGCTACATGAATTAAGTTTTCAAGTAATATTAGAAATAATCACGCTCAACAATTATGCTTTAGTGACTTGTTCTCAGTCCTATGTCATTTAATGCTTTTATTGGCAGTGGATGAGGGGTCAAAGAAGGGGCACAAGACCAGCACTTGTACAGTTTTTAGGTGCCATAAAGGTCAAAGACTTCTGGTTAAAAAGTTTTACCACTGGTGGGAACTCATTACAATATATGCAAAATGGTAAGACTAAGAGTTCAGGATGACAGTAGATAACCAGCAAAAACAATGCCAAATAAAACCATGCCAAAGCTATAAAACCCACCAACATACAAACAAGGAAATCCTGACCTGTGATTATCTTTACAACCAACTGTAACAGTTGTACCACATTTAAATAATGCCCAGTTTTGGCATAACCATTTGAAAATTTTACAAAAATCTCTATGTACAAAACAGCTGCATATGTACAACTTTTCTGCATACACAGAAGAGCTATTTCAACTTCTGGCAAATCATGCAAAAATGTATTAAAGGAGATAAATAGCTCAATACATTTATTAAAAAAAGTAATATTATGGTGATCCTACGTGCAGGAAATAGATGTTCAATAACAAACATTCACTTTTGTTTAGCAGAGGAAAATGCAACAAACTCTAGGGGCTGAAAACTGAAGCCATACAAGCTCACCTTTAAAAAAAAAGGCAAGTTTTGCAAAGGCCATTTATCAGTGAACACTAACTGCTATGGTAGACTTTTAGTTATTGCAAGCTTTGAGAACAAGATTAAGCATTTTTCTTAGATAAATACTCCAGTCCAAAACAATGCTGTTGGACTTTAGAAATGGATTAATTCATGGAAGTCTTTTGTGCTCCATCAAAGACAGACTAGATAAACCTAGTATTTATTCCTGTTCCTTTAGACTTCAGAAATTTACTTTAAAGAGCCACCCGCCTTCCCCCCGCCTTACCCTCTTACTTAGAGGATAAGAGATTATGCAGAGAAGGCTCTAAAACAACTGTGTATAAAAGGACAAGAGCAGTGTATTGCCTATGTTCCTGCAATTTCACTAACCTTAACGAAAATCTACTAAAGCTTGTGCAGTACAGTCCTAAAACTTTAACCTTTGCAAAATTACGGAAAAAATATAATCCGTCCCCGACCCCTATCCCAAAACCCACCTCACCATCGATTCTTACTTAAAGTCAAGCATATCCCTGCGGGTTACCGAATGAAAGACGTTAACAAAGGAATAATCTTCCTACCAGGCTAGGCACTAATTATACAGGCGGAACAAACCTCATGCCAACGTCTAGGACCGCATTGCCAGATCTCTCAAGCCAGAGAGGGAAAGAAGGAAACAAACAAAAAAGGAAAGGGAGGTGGGGGAGGGAAGGGGGGAGATAAAGAACGAAGAAAGCCGCAGACAA
>NW_009207280.1:0-3413 GCF_000690835.1 Fulmarus glacialis | reverse complement strand
TGGCGTCAGGTAATGGAGGGCGTTCAGCAGCGCCGGGCTGGTGAAAGGGGTAACTGCTGCCCCAGAGGCAGGACTGCCATCTCTCTGCTCCGGTCTTTGCAAAAAATAAATGCATACATACATAAAATTTGAGGGAATTCCCTTAGATTCTTGACAAATCCTGAAGGAGGCGGCTGCGTTGAGCCTGTGGAGAAGTGGAGTCACTTAGAACAAGTGTTAAATACCGTCTGGTCAGCCGGTTTAGTGGAGAGAGGGAGGCAGGTGTGGTAGCTCTGGGGCTTTGTCATGCCTCAAGTTCCTGTAGGTAGTATGCTCTTCAGTAAATAAGACTTCATTGAAATGCGGTCAAAGAATAATCGTCAACAGTTTCCTGTCAATATAAGAGGATAGGTTGAGTAGGTCCACACAGGGATTTTTTTGTGAGTCTAGTATTTTTGTTGAAAACTTGAAGTGGGGTTGGAGGCAGTAGCAGACACAGAGAAGGCTCAGGGACTTTCCGAGATGGGCTGGGAATCGGTGAAGTAACACCCTTAAATCAATAAGCTGTGGGGGTTCAGAGGCTGCTTCTAGCTCTGCTGCTGTGTGGATAAATAAGCTCAATTCTCTTTGCTGGGTACCACTTATTTGCTCTTATATTGGAGCTAAGGATGAGCAAATGAGTAATTTCTTTGCCACGTGACCTGGTGGATTATCTTTGTTCCCCAGTGCTTTGGGAAGAAGGATCGTCTCTCCTAATGAGAACAAAAACAGTTTCTAACAGGTGACTTGGCTTATTCATTTCCCTAATTTTGGAGTCTTGGGCTTGGCTGATGTTAGTATAAACTCTTCCCAGAGGGACACTGCAGCATGAGAGTGACCTGGAAAAAAAAAAAAGAAATTACTAGGAGGATGGATTGTTTTAACAAACAGAGAAGCAAGTAGTTGCTTTCACCGTTAGTTCTCAAGCTTCTCATCTTACGATGGGACAAAGTTACCTCAGAAATGTTTTGGTTTTGCAAAATGCTATGCAAATATGTAGTGTTTACTCAAGATTAATATAGAATGACTATGCCGCAAAATGCTACCTTTTTATTTAATGTCATCCCTTATCAAATATCATTTTCTGGGAACAAATAGGAATAAAAACAGAACTTGAAAGAACTTTCTGATCAGGAAGTTGTTGTATTTATTTCAGTACTATTCAAGAAGTCTGTAGAAGGAAAACGCACATTCATGTTCTAGACTACGCACTGTGTAAGGATTTTTTCCAAGTTTTTGAAGTATTGTTATAGTGGATAGTTTTAGCGGTTGCACAGGAAAAAAACCCCTCCAGACACCAAATGAAAAAGTTAGTTCTGAAATTGTTGTTTCCACCTGGCTCTGGAAGTCAGTGAGTTACAAGTATATGATAAATTGAAAATGTTTAAACTAAAATGCCTATAGTGAAATTAAACGGTAATGGCAGTGATGGATTTAAATTCATTAAGCAAGGAAGTACTGGAAAGAATTATCAGCAGATATAAATCTAAAGTTCTTATTTAGTACAGATTTCATTTTGAGACATATTAAACCACCTTAGCAAGGGCAGAGCCTCTCTTTTATCATTACAGCGCGACTGATTTTTTTGAAACTAGCTTGGGATATAGTTAACTTCACTTTAAAACCTACATGGGCCATACAATCAACAGAGCAGAAATTGCAGCTGTTTATTCAGAGGAAGAAAATAAAGCTTTCAATTTATTAATAAAACTACCAGCCACACCTGTGTAACTGGCAGGTAGGATTAAAAAGAAAACTTTCCATTAGATAATGTCACACACTGTTCCTAGGTGGTGTTGGAGAAGAAATACCATAGCTGTTGAGATGTTGTTGAAAAAGTTCCTGAGCCAGGTGGAAACGACATGGGATTTCACATTTAACTGTTGTTTGGTGCCTGATGTTTGGATTTTGCTGTGGTTTTTTGTTTTTTCTCTGTTTTTCTCCGGTTTTGACTGTTTCCTGCAGGGCAGGTCTGAGTGTGGGGGGCATTGAGGGTGATTTGAGCTTCAGAGGGCACAGCGCTGCCCTTCGCGTAGGGGATGCTCGCGCTGCCCTGTCTGGGCAATTGCTGCGGGGTGCGTGATAGTAGTGAAATAATGAATGTTGTTAAACCGATGTTAATTATTTATACAGGTCCAAGCTTGCCTTCTTCCTTACGAATTAGCTGGAGCTAAATATAAACCGTATAAAGCTAGAGGAGCGGCAGTGGAATGTAAAATTAAGGTGCGTGTGTGATCGAAGGGGGAGGAAAATCCAGAAGAGGACTGCTTGGCGGGAACCATTTCTCATTAGTGGGGAATAATATTTTAGTGGCTGGGGAATGATAGTTTCTTATTACCAAGCCTCTTTAAGAAGCTTGCTCCCTTGCAGTATCAGGCTTTATGTGAATTCTTATGCTTATGCCTCACTTTTAGCATCTGAATATTTTTGCTGAGGTGGGATGTTTGGGTTAAAAAGTGTTCAGAGCGTTAAGTCCTTGCAGGGTAAAATCCTGAACTGCGTGAGGTACCGGATCAGGTCAATCTGTGTCTAAAGCAGCCTGTGTCAGTGGAGCTGTTGCAGCGAGGGCTTGGCACGGACTTCGTTAAAACGCAGTTACTAGCTGTGTGCTATATTAAACCCAGGATCGATGCTCTTGGAGCACATGAATAGCTGGAGGCAAAACAAATGGGCAGAGGGTGAAGACAGTGTTTATTTCTGTCACTTCATTATGAGTCTCATGATGTTTTGACCTCCTTAAAATCATCTGAAAGAAAAGCAAGGAGGCACATGCGATCACACAAATCCAAGTTCTGGGGCCAGCTTCTAAGACTCCACCTAAGAATTAGGTCACGACTTCAAAGCAATCCGGTGGAGTCTGTTGGAGCAATGGGGTTAACGTGGAAAGGTAGCATCCCTTCCCCGGTTCCCCACTGCCTCTCTTCAGAGCGTAAGCCAGTTGGGCACAAATATTTTTCTGAGGTGATTTCTGACTATATCCCTTTGTTCTTATGCCAGTGCTGCCATGTAGTTTAAATTTGCTGTTCCCTCCCTCGGCCCCCCGGTGTCCTTACAGACCCTGCCTGCCCTCGGCCGCATCTGTGCTGTGGGCACCCCGACTCCTTGAGCCACCTCAAGTCTCTTCAGCAGCTCCAAATTAAAAGCTCCTCCCCTGCTAAAAGCTGCTTTGTTCAAACCCAAAACTGTAATTTTAAAAAACAAAACCAGCTTTTTTTTTTTTTTTTGATGAAAACAGTATCTCCCACGGGGACAGACTCGCGGAGCCGGGCACTACAGGGTCCAATCCTGCAGCCTTTTCCCGCTGGCTCTTCCAAAACGCCTCTAAGCGCGGAGGTAGCGCGGGGCGGCCCTCGGGAGCTCCGCGGGCGCGGAGCTGCGCGCAGGCGCCTCCCCCC
>NW_009207279.1:0-35800 GCF_000690835.1 Fulmarus glacialis | reverse complement strand
TATATATTTTTTATATATATAGTATATATATAAAAACCATCCTGTTTGCTTTAGCAAAATATTTTGCTTTTAATTTTAAAACCTAACACAGCTACAAAATTAGTGAAACAGACTGATTAAATGAATTCAAAATCAACTTATATAGGCAGGACTGCTTGGATCAGGTTCTGCATAGTTAAATCAAATTACATTGTAACAGATTAAAAACAGTTAAATACCTTCTTTCATTACCATAGAAAACAAAACCTGTAATTAAATTTGCAATCCAGAGACTATCTCTCTGGGAATCCATTATATATTTAATACAATTCATACGGAAAACAAAATTCACTATGTATCACTAGAGGACACATTGTAATACATACTCCTTAAAAAAAAAAAAAAAATCACACACACATAGGCATTTGAGAAGATCACAGCCCCGATCAAAGCCCCGATAAAACAAGTCCATGTAAATGGGTTTGAAATTTCATTCTTTTTTAATTCTTGTTTTAGATTCTGCTGAGAGAAAAAAAAAAAAAAAAATTACAAAATCAGTTGTTAATACTTTTTAAAAAAGTTTTTTCTGGATCTGTCTCCTCCATTACAGTGCCCTGTCCATTAAGTTATGGGTATTTTGGAAACACTTTAAAATCCTTTTTTCATAAATAATTTTGCATGGAATGGCTAAATATTAATTGGCCTCCAAAGAAAAAGAGGAAATAAGATGCCATACCTCAGAGAGGTGCACCCACTAGTGGGCAGAGATCTGTGTTTCCCCTCATTCCCTTTATTTCACAGATAAATAGCATTTCATATTCAGTATTCACTTAACTTTATTGTCGTCAGTAAATTCAATTTGTGAGCTCAACCACAACAATTTCCAAATGTGCAAATATGTGACAACAGCACTACTGAGAGAAGCTGTATCATTCATATCCAGGCTTTACATCCCAACATGTTCAAAAAGATTCAGCCCTGTGCACACATTTGTGATTAAAATGTGTTTCTTCCCTGTTTGTTTTGTTTTTTTTTTTCCCCAGCTGTAAATATTTTGTGATACAAGTCTAATGACCAAATTACCATGTCAAAGAAAACCACAGTGGCAAAAGGCACTGTTAGGTATCTTTTTCAACTGTATAGGGAGAAGCCAGACTTTAAAGAACACCCTCATCCTAGATTATTTTTTTCCCTCAGGGCTTAGAAGATTCACATTAAAGGACAATGTAGAAAGCTTGCTACAATTTTTATGAAAAAAGGATTTTGAACTTGATGACCACACTGTTCTTAAATAATAAATTTTTTTGTTCTCTCTAAATCACTTTTCAAATATTGACTTAATCTGGAAAATAAGTATCTCTAAAATTAATTTGGCAAGACTATCTCTTGAGATGGACAAGGCAAATGCAGAGGTGCTCTCAAATCCTTGACCAAGAAAGGATAATTACAAAATACTTATGGATGTATCCAATCTGTTCAATAGCTATTTAAAATCTATTTCAGTTCTTTTGCTATCACAAATGACTCTGATGTTTTTCTTCTTTCATTATGGCAAAGGATGTGACATATTCATCAAATGTTAGAGGCCACTGGCTAATTTTGAGGGACATATTAAACTCTCTGAAGGAGTTTCATGGCATCTTCTTTGCTTGCTCAGTTTCTTTCTATTCTCTAGTACGATCTCTTAAAATTTCAGGCGTTTTTATATCCTCTTTGCTATGCTGTAGACTGGTTACATGGTGTTGCCATTGCTAGCAACAGTCCACAGGCATTGAACTGAATTTACAAAGCCTCAGGACTAAGGCTTGCCAGGCTTGATTTCTCTTAACTTTTTTTGACCTACCTTGGTCACTTGGTTTAGATATAACAGCAATTTTTCTAACTGACCACGTGGCTATAGCTAATTTGTTTATCTTTGTATGGTACTACCATGGCTTTACAAGTCTACAGGGAAAAACAGGACTGGTGTGACAGTACAGGCCTTGAGAAGCGGAGACAGAAGATGCCGTGTAGAGGAGCACAGCCCTGGGAGGACAGGGGATGAGGCACAGGCCCCGGAACCAGACACCTCACAGCTATCAACAACTCACCAGGTGTCAGTTAAAGAAACTCAAACCTAAAGCTGGACAAAACTGGTTTTAGGCTAAAACAAGTAAAAGCCATCAAAGTAAAACTGAGTGTAACATGAAGCTGTAGACCAATAAAGATAATACAAGGTATGAAAGCATGTCAGCAGACATGTAAAAATGACGTGAATGGATTTTAGAGAAATGAGGAAGAAACTGTCAAATCACAAACCTTAAGATCCAGAAACACAGGTGAAGAGTGAGCACAACACCAGGCAATGGAATAGAAACTAAGAAGTGCACATATAACAGTTCTAACTCTGTTATTAGTACTGAAACTTTTTCTGCATAAAAGCATTCTTTCTTTTTCTGCAATAATTAGTTCCGGACTAATGTTGGTGAGACTGCTCAGATTTCAATTATACCATCAATAAATTCCTGGCTTTAAATACAAGGTGTGTTTTCTCTTTGCCCATAAATAAGATCGTGAGCATTATATCTGACAAAAAGATCGGAGTAGTATCTTTCAAGAACACATATTTATGAAAATTATCCTCTGAACTTTGTTCCTTGAAACTATGAGTTCAGATGTTTTGGATCTAGACTTAAGGAGTCAAAATTTATGACAGTCATTGACACACACCTAGGATGGGTTTGACTCCTTTGCACTGGAAGAAGATTTGCAAGAAGAGGCTACATTGACTTAGACCTGCAGTGAATTTGTCCCACAGGATATATTTAAATTAATTCTGCTGGAATTTGTTTCAATGAACTGTTCATAAAATGTTATGAACAGCCTTTATAATTGCCTAGAATTTCTGCTGAAAAAGTGTACATCAGTAGATTCAAAGCACTACCTGGACTTTCCCAGTCTGTCAATATCTGTCAGAGTCATTGCCCAGAGGGATACCTAAAAGGAAGAGGAGTTAGATGGAGAATGTAAAAACCTGTCTGCCAGGTGAGGAAGAATTTATATTATTATTCTGTCTTTCTCTTTTTTCTTTTCCTTTCTATATATGCTTATCTGCCTGTGTTTTTGCAATAATTGCCATAGCAATAAAAACAGATAATGTACATGAGGGTTCATTCTAATGAAACTGTGAAGAGATCATATTTTTGTGCTATTTCTGTTTCCTACTAAAAGAAACAAGGTATTAATGTCAAAATAAATGCTATTCCATTTAATAGACTAAAAGTCAAAACACATTTCTACATTTCAGCAGCTCAGAATACAGCCTGTTAGCACAATACATTAAGATAAAAGTAATCAGAATAATTATCAAAATCTTCATGATGTTCCCTGAGGCACTGGTACCCATTAAGATTTATGTTGTTAGAGTTCCACCCACCTTACTTACTTACCTATTCTATGGCAATGACAGACAAATGAGAGCCTGATCAAGACTGCACTGAAATCATTATTTTAGGAAAAAGTTTAAATCTTTTCAGGGTAAAGTATAGTCTGTTGAAAACTGTACGTGTTTATATCTGCAATAAGACATAAATCATAAATACTGATCTTCCTCTCGAACTCCATAGACAAATAGAACTCCATTATGGATACTTGGAGAAAGAAGCGATCATGCTTTTCTGCTCTATAAACTGATTCACTGCTTTGTATTCTTTGGTACCTCCTAGATACTGAGGTACAACAAAAGGAAGTATTATGCTGCTTACCAAGCTAGCTGATGGTCAATCAGCTACATCTTTCCCTCTGAAAATAAAATTTCCAACAAATCTTTCTATACTTTTTTAAGGACCAAACCTTTGCATCTGAATATTAACATTCACATTTAAATGTGTGAAGATAAATATATTTTTTACCAATAGACTAAGAGATCCCTAAATGCTACCCTGTTGTAATGTCAACCTAAACCTGAGCAAATGTCAACCTAACCAGAGCATTAAATTAAACATTGTTGTTGGATAGGCTTAGCCCCATTTGTCATCAGATTAAGAAAACAAATCCAAAAGGATTCTTAACCCAAAGAAATAGAAACTGTATTATCTTTCTTGATTTTGATGTTGTTAAAAAAAAAGTCTGATTGCAGTTATTCTCATACCTAACATCAGTCATCAACCTCTGGTTCACAGAGCCATGAAAGGCATCGTGGAATTATATTTGAAGGGGATGTTAGTAACAAGCTTAAAAAATGTGGGTACATGGGTCCTTCAGTGCTACCCAAAACTTTTAAGAGATTTTTTTTTTCCATCTAGTTCCTGAGTAAATTATTAATATTGTCATAATGAGATATAACTGAATAATCTTGGTAGAAAAAAATATGCATATTTTGGCGAAAAAAAAAAAAATTCACTTAAATCCATGTTTCCAAAATGTGTTTCCAAAATATGTTCCCTCATGGGACATGAACAGTAGTATAGAAGATTCCAAAAGGGAACTCTGATGTTCTCCATCAACTTTATCTTTTACTATAAAAATTAAAGCAAACCCAAAGGATGCTCTGCTTGCAAGGGAAGCCTTCAAAATGCAAGTGATAAAGTGTTACCTAGAGAGACATTTGCCTGAGGAAGTAAAGGGCCAGGTGCCATAATTCTGAGCTGTGAAATGTCCTGTTTATTTCATATGATGCGGAAACTGAGAAAGAGATTTTTACAGTTTAGCATTATTAACTATTTCACTCATTCTCAAAGCATGTAATAAAGTGTCATACTAGGAAGATTATTTCTCACAGTGTTTGAGTTGAGGGGGGGAGGCATGAAAAAGCAGACGAGGGATGTGTGAAAAGGTATAAATTAAGACATATAAACTTGCAACACAGCATGATGGGATTGCAGTGGGGGCTTTATTCGCTCCCCTAACTGTAAAGCACAGATAAAAATACTTCCTTTTTGAAAAACTTTAAGATATGCAGATGGATTTCAATAAGGGTGAGGTATGAGATAATAAGAAATAAAAATTGACTAAATATCCTTCTACCCCAGGAATGACGGAAATAATTTTGAAAACTACTTTTGAAACTGTCTAAATTCAAACAAAAGCAATAAAAACCCCCAGCCCTTTCAATTAAAAATATGAACACATTAAAGAGCCATTTAAATAATAGGAGCTGAGCAATGTCTGCTAGTGCCAGCTATGGGTCATCCATAGAAGAGAACTTTTGCTGCTGGTGCTATTAAAACCAGATAACAACAAATAGCTGTGTTATTCTGTGTCAATGCAATGTATTATAAAAGTGATAGAGATAATTGAGCTGCCATACAAAGAGCCAAGATGCTTTCATTTACTTATAAAATAAATATTCAAATACATGTTTATTTATGTAATTATTTAGTTAGTTATATTTATGAACATTATATCTTCATCCATTTCTATCAAATATCTTGGACTTCAAAAGTGATCATTTTGCCATTTCTATGGTATTTCTTTCCATCTACTCAATTGGATTTTTCTCTGTTTCCTTCAGTCTCACTATTGTCTGCTTTATGCACTGAAGATAGATATTAGGTCTGTAACACAAAGAATATTGATTCATAGTTGCAAAGAAAACAGGGAGAACTATTTCAGAGGAACTTTATCAAACCTTACAGACAGGGAAGAGCCATTGCTAAATAGACATTGCACAGAAAAAACTTATTTGCATTTGATACAGAAAAACTATAATGTATTGAAATAAATATAACTAGAATTTGTTTTGCCTAAATTTAGATATCTGTCATGTAGTTGCCTACATGAAAACACTGTCTCTAAGCTCGATTATAATCTCTGGAGATCTAATCAATAGAGTTTGTGCAATTTTTGACGCAATATGTTTGACTAAATGCAGGTATCTAAGATAAAGGGACATAAATGATTGGTATTTTCCATTGATTTTACTGACTAGATTTCCATTGACTGTAGGAGAAGAACAGGCACTGAGGTTCATGGTATTTGTCTGAAGTTAGACAAAATTAAACTCTCACTATATATAAGTACACATAGAAATTATGGATGTATATACGAAAGAAAGTTCAAGAATAGTGTGAGCTGGCATAGCTATCTCAGGCTAGCAGAACACATTCCTAGGATTACCAGTGAGCTTGTAGTACAGTATAAAATTATTAAAGAGTAATTACCTTCTCTGATCAGTAGACGAAGGCCAAGATGAATACACCTATCCAAATTACACATCTTCATCCACTGTCCATTCTCATTTTAGCGTTCTGTTAGTGATTTTTTTTGATATCTTACTAAGGTGTGGAAATACCTATAAAAGCAACAGACTCACAAATTCAGGGATCCAGCTTCTTGACCACAATTTTGGCATGGTGTTTAGTTGCTAAAATGATGGCACAAAACCCTGTTGAATATTATTAGATAAATCTTGAATTTGTTCTTGTACTGCACGAAGTCAATGCAGTTGAGTATTTTTTTTTTTCTAATATAAATTAAATAATTAACGGAAGAGCTAATCATGGTAAACATGACAAAAAAATCACCCTAGGTGTTGACATTTTTCATACATTAAGAAAGTAATTGGGCAGATGATAGAAAAGCTAATGACTGGTTTAAAATTTTTTATTTTTATTATTTTTAGAAAATAGCAGATGTTGTGGTCTTTTTATTTGCCTTCTGGGTATTCAGACTTCAATATTAGTGTCTCAAGCTTTTCTCCTTAATCGTAGGACTAGAATTTTATTTTTAAAGATGAAAACTGATCTTCTCACACAGTGAAATTACTTCAGAACCTAACACTTTAGGAGACACACTAGCTTCTTTGAGGTGAAGTAAAAATGTGAGGTTGGCAAAACAGCTATGTATTTCAGATCTATGGGATTTCAGTGGTTTAACTTGACTGCTTTAACTTTCTGATGTGAGAACTGTCACAGGCTCTTAGTCTCAGAGTCTTACAGAAACCTATGTTGTGCCATGCTAAGCATTTCATTGAGTAGAATTTGGTGATACCTTCCTGGGAGTGTAGTTCATAATGTTGGACTCCATCTTATAAAGAAAATTCAGAAGAAAATTTCAAAGAAGATGATTGTTCAGAATATTGCCAGGTTCTTTTAGAACAAGAGGGTGGAGGGTTTAATGTTTAATGTGGATGGTTTAATTTTTAATACCAAATTTATTTCTTTCAAGTTATTTGACATTACACAGGATTTTGATTTAGCAGAGTCATACGGCAATGTACTTAAATCAAAATGCAACTTAAAATTACACTTAGCAGAGCATACCAGTTGCAATACAAATGCGTTTCTCAGTACTGATCTCTATAATATGCTCACTGCCATGATGCTGGGTGTCCCCTGTCTCCAGGTAGGAATAGATGGCTTGAAGCCAGCTCAAGCCTATTGCTTTCTTCAAGTTCTTTTTGTTGATTTTTTGTTTTTTATACTTTATGATAAATTGAGGCACACACCCCCTGCACCTTCAATCCCACGCTTGCTGAGTCAGGAAGACATTTGCTTTCTTTTGATTAATTCAGGGTCAAACATTTACACAACCAGATGTTCCTATCAACTGATATAACTATTTATATATAATAAAGGATACCCTCTAGTTCCCTTTGTGTTAAGTCTGTCTGTCTTTGCAGCAGGAGTGGTCAGTCACTCCACCCATTCTTCCCTGAGCTTCATGAGCACATTGCTCTTGCCCATCATCTCTGAACTTTCTTCTGTTGTAGGGTTGTAATTGAACGGTCACAAATAGCCATAGAATCCAATAGGGAACAGCAGAAAAGAAGGTCTTCCTCTTTTATGGATGGTGGCACCAGTCTGCGCTCTTTTTGATATAATGTTATCCTAAACTAGTATCTCATCATAGTAGTGCCTTGAACACCGTATAATATGTTTTGGTGAAAGTCATAAGACTTGCAAAAGAGGAGGTGCTTAAGCAGCTAAGTGATTTTTTTTTTTCAAACCATTCTGTTTGAGTGAAATACCTATGGTCTGCCTAAAGCGTGCTTAAGCACTTTAATCACTTTGTGAATGTCAGTCTTACCGGCTTTTCCGAGAGTGTCACAACTTAACAGGTTTCTAAGTCAGCCAGACATGTGAAATAAAACATGTGAGTCTGCAAGTCTTCTACAAATTCTTGAAAGGTTAGCAAGCTCTGACACTAGCCTTTTTGGCATACAAGCTTCAAGAAGGTAATGTTTGAAATAGAGTAAGCTCAGATTTTCTGAGTAAGGCATATTAATAAAAAGTGTTTGAAAACACTCTTCCCCACTGTTTTCTTTCAGAATGAGACATTTTCTCTGGTCCTTCTGTTTTACTCCAGCAAACTTCAGTGATTAGTAGTGCCTAGGAATACCAGTTTAGTTCAGAAACTTACTGTATAAAGTGCTGTAAGAAGAACGGGAGGATGCCTGCCCTCAGAAGTTTCTATCTGTCTGTGAAGTGAAATGAGGAGTTATATTTGTTGGATGGAGAATTTTACTAATACAGCTAATTTGAGTGGTAAAAATATAAATTATAAATTAATTCAATTTCCATGTATGCATTTATGTGTACTTACTACACTTTCTAAACTTCTTAAGTATATTCTTATACAAAATTGAGAGTTTTTAAAACACATCATATGTAACTGTCATATAAAACTCATTTCTGTGAAAGAGGGAGTTATTATTGTTCCACTAGAGATCAAAACAGGTTTACTCATTTACTTTTAAACATATGTGTCTACTGCTTTCCAGCCCCAGCTCCTCTGAGAAATGTCATAGTTTCTCTCTTTATATATATATTTAGGAATCATATAATGATACTCTGATTAAAAGCTTTATTTCAAACTGACTGTCTCAAGTAACTTAATGAATAATAGCCAGTATTCATTTAGTAGGTGCGGAAATACTACTAGTACAATATTTTTGTGTAAAAAATAATACTTATTGAAATAAATTAAAAATAAATATACAGGACAGGAAAATAATAAGTTGCAGTTTTACTTTTTTTTTTTATTTTATTTTTTAAGCACTATTACTTGTCAGAAAGCTTCAGCAAAAAGAATTGAGGATCTTGTTCCCTCTCTCCTCCCAAAAAAAGGGAAGATTTTTTTTATAACCAGTCCTAGAATCTTCATCTGTCTACAGTTTGTTCCTATGCATTGCACAGAAGATTTGGAAGCTTAAAATGGGATTCCCTACTCAAGCAGAAACTTAAGCAAGCAGTAATGAAATGTCAAGGAAGTGGAGCAAATGGCCAGCTGACATAGAGATAGGCACTAGTATGTGGCCAGCTGCACCTGTTTATTCATTTGGGATCCCCAGTGTGCTAATAGTCTAATATTTTGCTAAGGATTCAAGAAAGTTAGTTCAAAATTATCACTCTGGTGCTGTGCAGGATTTGACTTCAGGTTGAGTGCTCTGTTTTCCATGCAGAGGAGTACCCCTCCCAGGGTATTTTTTCAGTGTGTCTTTTCTTAACACAAATAATTAAAAAGTTACAGAATGAGAAAAAATGACTCATCATCTCACTGTTCAGGGAACCATAGGAAATGTGAGTTCACGTCTCTCCTCCAATATGTTGTGTAACATCATGTATACATGCATTTTTCTTCTCCCCAAAGCCCACAATATCTTTGTGACTAAAGCTAGGCAGTCTTGAGGCCCTTTATTTTTGGCATTCATGTTAGTCACATTTTAGGTTTAGGAAGAATTTTGCTCTCCTTTTCAGATTAGCCTTGTGGAGGAAAGGTATTTCATTTTTTGTTCAGCAGTGAAGGGAGTCCGGGATGTGGGGTTTAAAAACTTTATTGTACCAATGTAACAATTACCCAGTGTAAGTAATAATTCAAAAATGTTACTTCCTCTGTGGCAAGGACTAGCTCTGTCACAGTTGTAGTGGGCTTCCTGCTGTTTGGTGTATAGAGGTGATGACTATAGTTTAGGACATGTAAGCTCCTCTTACAGTTCTGGCAATTTGGCCACTATTCACGGAGTCAGGATGGGGTCAGGAACTGCAGAGCAAACATGCTAGCCACAGAGCTGGAGGCACCCCATATTTCCACGGTATAAGTTCTTTACAGAAAAAGAGAGAAAACCTGAGGACACATCAGCAGTTGCAGTGGGAAAGGGATTGTGGTTTTCCTGTCTTGATGGACAAAAATGAAGAACAAAGAGGTGGTATACTTGTATGAAATAGCATGATTAAAAGGCATTCTGTTCTTGGCAAATCACTGCCAGATAAAATATCACAGCCACCTAGTAAAGTGAGAGTTTATTTAACTTATCAGCTATTACTACTATCTTATCTTTCATTTTGTGACATTCACAACAATGATTATGTTGGTAATGCACAAGGAGAAATGGAATCCAACCATATCATCTTTACATCTTCTGACTCTGCGGTTCTGACAGAAATAAGTGTTAAGAGATTATTTTATAGTCAATGAAGTCAGCAGATTTTCTTCATGATACACTTAAGAAAGAGTTCTGTTGAGTAAGGTGCCATTAAGACACATTTACTCTGAAAGAAACAACCCAATTTATTTTTTACTTCCCTTAATATGCTTAGAAAATTGTATGGAGACCCTTGAACAACCATCCTGCACTATTTCTTACAATCTGTACAAAAATGATAATGTTAGAAGGTGAAAAATAATAAACTATATAAACATATTTTGCTGCCAAAATGTATGTAGTAAAAAACCTTATAGCAAGGTATTTCCTAACAGGGCAGTAAGTCCACACACCTGTGATCTTCATTGCTGAAAACTCCTTATCCAACCAACAGTATAACCAAGAAACATAGAATCACAGAATCATAGAATCTTATAGGTTGGAAAAGACCTTTAAGATCATCGAGTCCACCACTAAACCATGTCGCTAAGTGCCACATCTACACGTCTTTTAAATACCTCCAGGGATGGTGGTTCAACCACTTCCCTGGGCAGCCTGTTCCAATGCTTGATAAGCCTTTCAGTGAATAATTTTTTCCTAATATCCAGTCTAAACCTCCTCTGGTGCAATTTGAGGCCGTTTCCTCTCGTCCTAGACGCCTCAGCCTCACTGGATCTAACATTGACATTCATAAGGTATTATAAGGCACTTTTCCCCATAAATTGTTATCACTAATACAATGATCTTGATTTTCAGTTGTGAAAGAAAAAATAAAAAATTATGAGAGAAAATAAAAAATGAAGCAAAAATAAAGTATACACAGTGCAATGAAGTATCACCCCAAAATAATCATCAGCGTGGCACCCAAGAGAAGAAATTGACTGATTACAAGAAGACCTTTTATCTTACAGTTGTGCGACTACAGTGTTAGCAGACACATCTTCAGAGGCACCTTTTCAAAGGGCAACCATCTAATAGTATAAATTTTCTGTTCACTTTGATGTGGTCATTAATACACAGATTCAAGTCATTTAACACTAAGTAAAAGAGAGTAGATCATAAAATCTTTAGTAGCAAAATCATAACAATCTAGTGAGAACAAATTTTCAACACATTACAGTGAAATAAAGGCTGAGGAAGAAAAATTCAGAGGCAGAACAAGAACAAAAAGAGATATAAAGCAATCTGATATTTGCAATAGCTCTATTTCAAGCATAACATTCTCACTAGGACAGAGATGCTGTTCAACAATGTTGGAAATGAAGAAGCACATAAATGTTGGATGCACTAAAAATCGAAAGTACATTACAAGTTGCATTTCATCTGCACTGCATGGGCAGTGATGTAGAAGACATGTGATTCACTGACTAACAATAAGAAGTGGCAGAGATGAAGATGTCTTTGAAAATGCCCTTAGTATTCCAGCTGACCTTTTGTCTCTAGGAAATAATATCGTTTATGAAACATTTGTCTTCAGGCAAGGAAGACAAAAGGAGATGAAACACTGACCAGCTTTCCTGCCAGATCGTACCAATGGGCGTGCACATGGCAGTGTATTGAGCTGGACCCTTCAATCAAAATGTAAATCATGTGTCATTACTTATTATCTAGGCTCTGAGCAAGCTCTCTGCAAGCCAGAACTCATGGCTGACAGATTTTTTAACACTAAATGAGTGGTGGTACCGGCAGACACACAGACTAAACACAGGAAAAATGATGTGCAATTTATTAGAATATCAAAGGGAAACAAGACCATATTCCCAGAAAGCCAAGCCTCAAGAAGTGGTATGGATTTTGAGATACTTACAGAAGCTGAAGCAGACATCCTACATTGGAAAAGATATTCCTCTCATACAGCTTTGCTAACAGTAAACACAGCGACAAAAAAATACTTTATGGAGTTCATCCTGTCTCCAGCCAAAATCACAGAGGAGTATAGGAGAGATGCCATGGCGAATTTGAAAAAATTCAAGTAATTTAATCAAGGAGTATGGTGGTAAATGATACAGATTCAGAGGAAACAAAATACATCATGCAATTCGCTCTGAAATGCAAAGGCATAAAAGTAGAAAGTAAAAGATAAAAATAAGGAGAAATACTCAAGAAATACCCATGTTACTTGGAATGTGATTTTGCAAGAGAAGAATCCGCAAAAATTGACTGTAAAAAAAAAAAGTGAAGAAAAATGCAAAAGCTGGAATATGTTACATGAAAGCAGATTTAAGATTTCAGGAAACTGGAGATTGAAAACACACAGGATGCGCAGGAGCAAATGGAAGGATTTATAAAAAACAAAGAACATAAAGGTCTGGCAGATCAGAGTGCAAGAAAGGATGCATTGTCAAAAATAGATCAGAAAATAAAACACACAACATACTCCTGGTAGAAATCTGAATATACGTTCATAGTAAAGACAAGGAGATAAATAGAACCTAACCTGCTATTCTGAATGTTTCAAGGATTCCAGAAAAGAAGACAAGGTGATTTGTAAGGAAGAGGGAAAATAGCAAAAAGCTGACAAAATTCAAGAAGGTTCAAAGAGAAAAATTATTTTAACTTTTAGTAGTTCACTAGAATTAGTAAAATCAAGCTGCAATCTTATTTCAGAGAACCAAGGAAGCTGGGCAGCTGGGAGAGGATATGGTTTCTTTCTCTGAACAATACCTCAGTGCAGAGTAACAAAGATATCCACAAAATTAGAACAGGAAAACTGACTAATATAATTTATTTTATATAAAATTCACAGATTTATGACACAGAACAAGATATGGTAACATAATAATACTGTTTGATAATTCAAGCATTCACATCAGCAAAAAAACAGCTTGTATGTCATTTGTGTCATCTTACTTTCCATGCCAGAGCTCTGAAGACACCACCAGACCCTACAGGCCCTGCTCAACCTCCCCGGAGCCTCTCCCCACTCTGCCCGGGGCGCAGGACCCTATTTTAGCCCCCCAGGACTGTGAGTCCTTGCCCCAGCAATGCTGCAGCAGGGCCGGGCTCCAGCTTCCCTGGCCGTGGGCCCTGCTGAGCCAGGCCTACCCGCAGGCCCACATCCCAGCTCAGTCTTGTCCTTTCTTCAGCCCCAGGGAGGTGCCTGATACTGGGGCTGGGGTTGCCACGGCTGCCCCCAACTGCAGCAGTGGGACAGGCCTAGCTAGGAGGCCCAGTCCTACTGCAGCTGGAGGGCCCTTTCTGGTCCTGGTTCCTGGACCCCTGGGAGCTGCCAGCCACCTGCGGTGGCAATTTGTTCTTCAGTACAAATACAGTGTGGTACAGTCTCTCATTACATTAGCCCTTGCTAATTTTTCTTGTGCTATAAGCCTACCCCTGAATCACTAAATCAACAAAACTGATGATGCTGACTTAAAAAAAAACTATTTGTTTTCTGCGCATGTGATGCATGCTTTTTTATTTGCTTACATAAACTGTTTATACTCTGCGGTGAACACAGATTTTTTTTTCTGAATGTCTACCACTAGAACGACGACTTCATTTTTACAATACTTTTCCAAAACAAGGTAATGTAATTATTCCCATTTTACAGCTTTGATATGAGATGCAGCAAAATTATGGTGAAAAGCACACACTAATTTTGTGTGCCTGTGAGTTGCTTTCCTAGACTAGTGCCACTAACTGTATGTTTCAAATCTCCCACTGACACTGACTCCTGAGGCTGGAAAGCTAGATTGTCAGATCTCAGTATCTCAAATTCAACAGTTGAAAAATTCACCATTAACATGTTATAAAACTGAGTAAAGTTTTAAGTGCTAATATCATATAAGAAAACTGAAGGTAATAAACCATCATATAAGAAACCAGCAGATAAAATCTGAGTCCTCAGACAGATTTCAGCTGCTGTAACCATGATTCAGTCTTTTCTTTATGTATTTAGTTGCCTTATTCCGCATGTGACTTCCCGCGTCTACAAAAAAATGACAGAAATCATCCAAGGAACAATCTCCATCTATAGGCAATACCATCTTATATTTCTGTAGCTTATAAATTTCCACATAACAAATTCCCATGCCAAACAGATCCCTGTGTGTCTTCATGAAAAAAAAAAAAAGTCAAAAGCAACTTTTCTATAAACAATACTTACCTAGATGTGTATACATATTTTAAGCTATGTGATTTTATTGGTGAACTAAATTTATGTGAAAATGCCAAGACACTATTTCCAAATGTGAAAAGGGTAGTTTAAAAAAATATGTAGATCTGACTTTTAAAATTTCTAATAGCTTTTACAGGCAAAAAAGAAAAAAACCTTACATCTCTTAGACAAGAAAAATTACATATCTGCTTTTGAAATATCCTTTCTGGACCGAACCCTCCAAAGTTTGTTGCATCTATTTTCCTTTAGAATAATAAAAATTACTACAAAATTCCTTTAGACTTCCACCGATGGCCAGACATGTCAGACATACCAGACAAAGGTGATATTGTACTCACAGTCTTGCTATATGCAGAAGGTGCACTATATATATATATGGAGCCAAGAATTTGTTGTTTGCCTCGTTAAAAACTTAGCAATCCCATCAAAATGCAACAGTTAGTCTAGTTAAAATAATACTTGTGGCCCAAATCAATACATAAAAGTTTCATCAATAATACCCTTAAAATTTATACAAAGTAATTTATTTTTTTCTGCCCCTCTTCTTTGGTGTTGGACTCATACTTCCATTGTCCTTCTGAGTCCTGAGTTCAGTGACATCAGTGTTCTTTAAGCAGAGAAATGGTGGAATGTCCAGCTAGTCAGCAGTATACCATATTCTTCAGAAGGAAGAATTTAAAGCTGTTGGTGGGGCCTCCTTCCTCCTCAGTCTTGGGGTTTTTTTAGTTTTACATTTCCTTATCACAGTTTACTTCCTTCTTACTGATTCCCAGCTGAAGTTTGAAAGTTGTATGTTACGTTAACCTCTCCCAACCTCAGCTGATGTAAAGGGCTGTTGTTTGTTTTATAATGACTACCTAGGTTTGTCAGATCTTTAGCATATATACACGTATTCGTAGAACTTCAGCAAGTCATTTAGATTCGGCAATAGTAACTTGACCACTAGCCAGTTGTTAAAAACGTATTAAACAGCTAAAATCATGCCAAGGAATTTCCACAAAGGTTCTAAGACTGTCAGATCAATAAGAAGCCTACAGCTATTTTTAGTAATGGCAAAAATCATATTTAGTAGTCTATGTAACAGCCACAAAAGTATAAAAATTATGGCTCAAACTTCTAAAAAATTAAGTCTGTGCTATAATTGATAATTATTTTGTTTAAGTGATTTTCATGGTCAAATGTTTTATATGGCTAGTCTCTTGATTTTTGTTTTCTAATCCAACATCCACCTATTGTATATCTCTTAGAACAATGTGTAGTGAAATGTGATTTTTCTACTAGTGCAGGAATTCCCTTAAATTAGTAATATGAATGTCACTGGACAGGACGTTTAGAAGAAGTATATTAATGAAACTGAAAAATGTAACTTGGAGCATGCAGTCCTGTGAGCTCTAACACCTTTATTCTGTTAAAATATTGTATCTTTAACAATATAGACTGTTTTTTGAGATGTTTTGGGACAGGGTCTCCTATTTCCTGGAAACAAAACAAAACTTCTCACATATTACTACAATCTCAAATATATCCTTAACCAGGAGACTAATGGTTTTCCTCACTTTCTGAAATGTCCCTGCAGAGTGACTCCAAACATCTGCACCAGGTCAACCAAGTTGACACCGTCATGCAACCTGGCAGCTCTACAAAGAGTGTCAGCTATCTTTAGGTCACTCTTAGCCCACAGAGGTACTTTTGTGCAAAGCCAAAAGACCAGTTTTGTGGTCTTAGACTTGGAGAGGAAGTGATTGCAGCTGGGTATTCCATAAGACCAGTTTACTTTGAAGTGAAGGGCAAGGAGCAGTTAGCCATAGCTGCTTAGCTTTTGAGACAAGATAATTGCATTCATATTTAAAAAGATGGCCATAGTATTCTTCTATCTTATGGCAAACTGAAAGTTGCTACATTGAAAAACCTGAACAGAATCCTCATTGAAAACGGAGACAGAAACTTCCTCTTAGACCAGAGACAAACCAAGAACAAAGCCTTAAAAAAGCCAGAATCAATGGAATATGACTACAGAGAAACGCCCAAGTCAGGAACATACTTTTTGTCTTTAATCTTCCTAAAATGCTCTGTGCTTCAACTTCATCAGTTGTGGGACTTGATGTTACAGCTGATTTTATTTAACAATGAAGTTAGTACATGTTTAAAAGATTTGTTCTATTTGCGTAAATAGTCAAAATGTCTTTTGCTTTGAAAAAGCTACACTTAAATCAATAGAAATTAGGCACTTAATTCAATGAAGGAGTTTGGAAAACCTCACTTGTAGTTTGTCCACAGCTTTAGAGACCATTGGCAAAAATACGTCTTCTGTGGTGTTATGCTCTTAATCAGAATTATGTCTCAGTACAGCATCCTTAAAAACTAAATTTGCTGAGTTTTATAAAATGAGTGTGATGTTCAGACCTGTAGCAAGGATGAATGCCTGTGTGATGTGATGAATAGGAGTAAAACTACCTAACACTGGTTTGGGCAGGAATTTTTAATACATAATCTCCTCAAATTTCTTCCAGCCTGAATTATCCTATGATCCTGTGACATACAATAAGAAGTTGGAGCAGAGATTTATGGCGACAGTGAAATGCTGGAGGTGCAAAGGATGAAGGCAAGATGTGGCTCAGCCATCAGAATGTCTCACTTGAACTCTGAATCTCTTAACTCTTTTAGCAAGGTAAGAGATATGGTGAACATGCAAAAACTCTTATGCTCTAGCTTATGCTTGTGTGTAATTTCAGGATGCACCAAACCTTAAGAATAGCATTCAAAACTGACAAGTGTCTGTATGGCTGCTAAGTATCTTCTTTAGAGTAAGCTGCACAGGATTTTTTTTTTTCTTTCCTATTTAAAAAGGCAGATTCTGAACACTGAAAGTTAGTCTCCAGGCAACCATCCAAGTCTTTGGTGGCTGGGTAGGCACCACTTGAATCATGTCTCTGTGTAGCAGTTAACAAACGACTGTCTGATGCAAGACACAGATTGAAACTACAGCAATGAAAGAGGCACAGATTTCCTGATTGAAACTAAATGGTTCCATCTTGACGTGTATTAACATTATCCAGTGCAGCATGTGCAAATGAAAAAACATGGTGGAAGCAGTCTTACATGGTTTTGTGTTTACAAATTCATATGCAAAATGTTACTGAGTTCTAAAAATGGAAACTCTTTAGAATCACACACACATGTGTATGTATATGTATATCATCTGCATAGGAGATAAATATACACATATGTGCATACATATATGCATAGCTACAGATATAGTTCTGTAGTCAAATATATCAGAAGAGTAGAATATAACTTATGGCAGCAAAATTCCGACATATCACTTCGGCATTTATTTTTCACATGATTGTGAAACAAGTCCAGCAGATAATCAAATCATATTATCCTTTTAAAAAACTACCTATTATAAACCTTTCAAAGCATGCCATATTTAATGCCCATAACTGCTACTTATTTGTCTGGTGTTTTTTGTTCTCATGTACAGTATAATACTGATTCACAAGCAGAGAAATACTAATAGAGCAGTCCTAGGTTTAAGTCAAAATCTGTCCATACAAGAATGTCTAGGTTTAATTTTCTATATGTCAAAGCTTTATTTTTCAGGGGGAGGCTTTTGCCACCTTTATTCTATTTTGATCTATTTACTTTTATTAATTTCATCATTTTTATGTGCACAATGTAGTTGAACCTTTTTTTAATCTGAAATTAAGGCAAGAATGGTTAAAACGCATTGTATTCCCAATATGTCACTTATTTGCTGATGAAATAATGAAGTCACACGTTGTGTTTGGTTTCTTAAAAAACTGCTTGATATTCTCTTTCACTTTGTCATTTTGTTTCACATGAAATAATCTAAGAAAAAAATACAGTTTCCCTTAGTATTTTCGGTTTATATTCAGTATCCTACCACTAAGATATCTAAGAACCCTTTTAGACTGTTTTCTATAATGAATAGTAATCATTATTATAGGAATAAATCTCTCCAATATTAGTTGTAAAAACAATAATCTGCCGTTCTATTTGAGCAAAACACATATGGGAGAACTGATTTACTTGGTCTTTTTCTGTTTATCCTAAAATACAGTATAGGGACTTAAATTCTGCTTTCACATCAGAGTTCAGAACAAATACGTGTTAGTGTTATTGAACTACAATTTAGCCTGCTTCTCATGCAGGAAATGGCCTTGGTTCATCTAAAATATTCTGTTGATGTCCAACAATAAAAAAGAGAATATTGTCACCTGACATCTTTTTTTTCTGGTGTGCTTCATATAATAACAAACAACAAGTCATGTCACTTCTGACTCCCTGGCACAGTTATCTTTTATTCCTATGTCCTTAAAATGTACAGGAAAGGTTACTAAAACCTTTCAAATGACTGAGGATTCAAGATAAGTTCCAACAGAAAACAAGATCACAGTAATTTTGCTGTTCAGACTATCAGCATAATGAGAAACAGGAATGATCTTCATCAAGTATTAAACACTCACAGTGCAACTGCCGAAGTCATGGAGAAAAGGTATAATGTGAGATTTTGGAGTGCTGGTTAATTTTTTCCTAGTATCTATTATGAAGGAAAAATTCTCCGTGTAGTTCATTGACACAATATGTTGATCCTGTGAAGACTTTTGCTGCATGAAAAATGCTCCAAGCCCTATACCTTTGTATAGGGTATTTTGTCTTCTGATCTCTCAGGATTTGATGTTATGAGGAAGTAGTCTCCCTCCAAAACTATGACTACATGTGTTCCCCTACAGTGGATTAACTTAGTGTTAGACTGTAGTTTATGCTGTCAAAACTTGTGTGTGTGAGCAGATGCCAGATTTCCACAGAGTTGATGCACAAAGAGAAAGTGCTAGAGCTCAAACTGTCAACACCTCTATTTGTGAGCAGATGCCAGGTCTCGGCAGAGTTACAACACAATGGAAAAATGCTTCAACTGTCAACACCCTATATGGGAGCAGATGCTGGATTTTGGCAGCCTTAAAAATAAGAGAGGAATATAGTATTAGCACCCAGCTTGCAAGGAAAGTCTGGGCTTTGCCAGAATTTATATCAAGAAATGATATTGCATAGGATCTCTCCACTGACCATTGCCTCAGATCATATGTTGAGAGTAGATGCCAGGAGTGAATAAGCATTTGGCACCCTGTTCTAAAAATTTAAATCAATGTAAATTGGGAGAACAACAAAAACAAAACAAAACAAAGAGCCAAATAGTTGTCTGTTTTCCTACTGTTGAATCTAATTTGTGGTAGCAAGGGGTTGTTAAACAATCAACATGTATCATTATGGCTTGTAATAGTGAGAGAGAATATGCTTAAGTAAAAAGGCTAAAAGACAAAAACCTCTACAATCATATATGAGGGTGTCAGGAATGGATGATTTAGACAGCTTAAAGAACCATCACCAAAAGTATCAGCAAAAGTGATTTTATTGAAATATAATGTTTTAAAAGCACGACTTAACAAAGTTCGATGGCAAGGTTCACTCTATTACTTACTTCACAAAGAATATAACAACGATTCAAAACTACCAAGACAGAATCAAAGTTACCAAGACAAAATCAAAGTTACCAATACAGAACCTTAGTGCACTGTAATACAAGATTATGCGTGATATCAGCCACTTAGCAAAGATCTGCTGTTTGTAAGACGTGTCTCTGCCTCAATGAACAACCTTGAGAGGTGTCCCAGCTCAGGGGGAGATCGCCAACATGCAGCCAGCTGCTTAGCAGGGAGACCTCAAAGAAAGCCCACTTAGGCTGTCGTATTTATGGAATAAAGTGATTGGCTTGTAGTCAAGTTACATGATGTGATGGGAAAGGTATGCATGAGACTCCTTGTACCCACAACTTTCTTTGTTCCTAGATAAATGACTCTTGGAAAAGCCACCTGCTATTCACATGTCAATTGCATGATCAGTGTTCCAAGCTCATATGCATCGATGCTCACCATCTCACTCTGTTCCTTTGTGGGTTTTCAGACAACGGATTGGAACTAGATAAGTTCTTGGCCCAGTTACAGTTTAGGCCTTTACGTCCTTTGGAGCCGGTACCAAACTACCGCTAGTTGGTTAAGGAGCTGAGTGCATCCATCACAGAGGGACAATGTTTTGTCCTTTAATGCTTGCTTCTCCAATTACCTTTACATCCTTGTGTAGAGCTGCAACCTCATATTTTGGGAATATCAATGCTGCTAAACACTAAAAGGATTTTTGGGTACTTTGATTCAGAAAGAAATATGAGAGTAGTATTTTGAAGAAGTCCATTCCAAGTGATAAATTGAGGAGAATTCTGATATGCTGTTTGAGACCTCTGTGTAACTACATCTATACAAAGACTGTCAAGAAATAAAAATTGTTAATATTATTAGTTTTTATACATATACTTACTACTTACAGATTTAAATGGACTTTTCTAAAAGAAAGTTATACTTTTTTTTTTTTTCATCTCGGGAGGTGCAAAGTAGTGCTCAGAGACTCATGATGGCATTTAATATCTGATACGCATTCTTTTCCTATAGGACTGAAGTCAGTGCTTTATTAGGTATTTCAGCTACTGGTTAGATCTTCCATTATTATTCATCTTTTTCTGTTGTGAGAGGAGAAGTTGAATCAGACTTGACTAAGCAATGAAGAACACCATTTCTAGAGATGAATCCCCAGGACTGACTCAGGAGAACCAGATTCTTCCATTTTTGCCACACAGTAAATGCTGATAGAAATAAGGGGTAACTCTGGATGGTGTCCCTGGGACAGAGTTTGTTGAATACCCACCCATCACTAACACAATTAAGAGTAGCCAGTGACGTAGGAAATTGAAGAATGAGTAAACTCTTCTTGTTCACTGTATATAGGAAGTAAGTAAACATGGCATTACCAAATGAAAAGTGGGTAAACCCATGTTTATTCTCAAGAACACCAGTTATATCAATATGTCTTATGTCAGAGTCAGGTCAGAGCATAATCAGGAAGCTTTAACTGAATACATAATGTATAATTTCTGCTTATTATTTGCTGACCTTAGGCAACTGGAGCCAGCATAGTCTAACTCTTCACTCATAACTTTCTGAAAATGTCATCTGTCAGTCTGAAATTGTCAACATTTATCTCCATTCCTGAGTAAACACGGAGCTATGTTTTTCATTTTACTGAAGAATAATGAAAAATTAAATATTATGTAACTTTCTGGGGCTTTCTTTTAAAGTAACAGCTAATTAATATAATCAAGCCATTCAGGATGAGAATGCCAAAGGTAATAGATCAGAAAAAAGGTATTGTAAAAAAGATAGAAAACTGTGTTAGAGCTGTAATAATACATAAAACTGATTTTTAAAAAAGATATATCCTGCTTTATTTCCTATATTGCATAATATTCAACCCAGAAATCTCAAAGACCACCTAGAAAAACTTTCTTCTGATGTGTAATCCAAGCTTTAACAGAATTATAGACTTATTAAAATTAGATTAGACATTTCTAAAGCTTGTTCTTTAGCTGAGAAAGAGTATTTTTCCATAAAATTACTTACTAATAGAACACCTTGGACTGGAAAACACAACCATAAAACACAACCATAGTTCCTATTCAGAAAAAGGATTAAAATGCATAACGATGAGCTTTCCTTCTTTTTCAATCTATGTTAGAGGGCAATAATTTCCTTAAGCATGATCTTTCTATATTGCTAAATGTACTATACTACTTAGTTTCTGATATTCAATGGTAGATGGATTCTTCAGTGTTCAGTGGCTAAAGTGGGTATGTTTTTCTTTCAGATACACAAAGCCAATTACAATGAAGGTGTGCTTCCTTTAAAACATATATTGTACAATACAGCAGATAGGACACAATTAGAGTTTGCTGTAATGGCCAACTGCTTGAAAAACAAAGACAATATACCAAACAAAAAATGGTAAATCATTACCTAATTTAAGGCCCAAGGCCTCGCTTAAAGCAATTAAATTATGGATGCTTCTGTTTATATTGATGACTTTAGATAAAGGTTATGAAAAATTATTATTTAATTCATCTCTCCACTAATGCAAGATTTATTGTCAAAAATAATTCTCTCTGTTTTTCTGTGTACTGAGATTTTGGTAGTGCAAACTTTCAGTATAGTCCTTCCATAAATGCAATAAATTGTTCCAAAATAAGTTAGATGTGCTTGTGGTTTGGGGACGACAGTGGAGGGAAGGAAAAGAGACCCTATATTTAAATCCTAATGCAATTCTTAGTAATCTGTCACAGGTCACAGGAATTCCTTTTCTGAAACAATATAGTTTTAACTGACTATTATTTTCTATATTCTGGAGGGTTAAAACACATATTTTATAAATGGAAACACTGCCACCACCACCCACCTCCCCCGCCCAAGACACACCAACCTTGGGTCCCCCTTACCTAGCTAGGGATTTTCTGGACATTTTGAAACAACATTCTGGATTTTAAGCAGAAAAATGAACTTGTTCCAATATTATGCTACCATAGTACATTATTATACCACCAGATTGAGTGCTATGAAATGTCATGAAAAATATGGTAGCTGTGCTTGCACTATGATGATTGAAAAATGATTTAAAAGCTCATGTTTAGTTTTCAGAAAGTTTTGGAACATTCAGAAACATTTACTATTTAGTGAGACCTGAGATATGACTAAATGATATTTGGGAAACTCACAAATGCAAATATGAAGACATTACTAAATACTTTACATCAGTAAAGATTGTATTAACAGTGTTTTCCACGGTAGAAGCTTCCATACAGAATGCATTGAAAGACTGTGGTTTATGAAAACCCTTGTTACTACTTTGGGAACATCATTCTTGTTCAAAAAGTGGGAGCATAATTTTTGCAGCCAATGAAAAATTTGCCTTTGTTTTCATATCATATCAAGATGTTGCAGATAACAGTCTTATACATACATTTTTTTAAATTGTATGTATACAAAACATACAATTTTTTAAAAATTCTTGCAATCTTCTGTTTTCACGTTATCCTGGAGCTAATGAAAATAATCACATATAGAGTTCTTTTTTAAAAGAGCATATACTTGAAATTTCATACACATAAAAATAACATGCGTGACAATTTCTTGTAGACCTGATGCCTTTTCCTGATATTCAACATACAATTAATCCACTCGCATGATATTAAAGAATTCCTTTTATCTCCTTGGAATCAACTTCTTGAAAATACTATACAGCTAATGATTGGATAAGGTCCTGCCAGAATACCCACAGAAGAGATCTTGCTTCAATTGTGCAAACATGAAAACTGCCTTGGTAGGAGAATTGATATGATTCTTCTCTGCAAAATATATAAGAAAAATTTTGGGGATCTATGTAGCTTACATGTATCAGCTTGCAATCTGTAGAGCTATTTGCTGAGACACATTAAGTGACAACATACACATATGACAACATTTAGGTTTGGTGGACCAGATGCTCAGCTGTGAATAGAAGTGAGTGGAACTATTTTATCTGTTGAATTATCTTCTCTCTTCAACTGATGTAAATAAATGCTGTTACCACTAAAGGCTGAGTGTTCTCACTTCTGAAAAAAACAGGTCCTAAGTGGACACTCTGGTTAGAGATATTCAACAAATGAATAATCACTTCTGTTACATCATTTAGCCATACTATCACAAAAGCATGGGAACTTGAGCACTTTCTACCAGCTCAGGGCACCGGATGTACTCCAGTTAAGTGATATGCTTTTAGCTGACTGTTGAGAATCTGTCCCCCGCTTCAACTAGAACTTTGCTAGGTGCAGCTCTACCATAAAAAAAAAAAAAAAAAAAAAATTGGATATACGTAAAGCATTCCAGATGCTAAGCCAGCCAGATAACAAAATATTCAGACACTTGACAATACTTCCCAGTATAGAAATTTTCCTTTGCATACAGCAAAGTGCTTGTCCAAACACTCAGCATAATTTGATAATTATCCATACTATAAACGTTTGAACTTTTATTACCTCACTCATAGAATTCTGTGAATTAATCTGTGTTGAATCACCTACATGAAACTTATAAAAGTTTAACAGATTACATGCAAAGATTATTAAGGTACAACATAGCCACGAGGTCAAAATCTAATGTAATTAAAAGTTAATTTAAAGTTATGCAAAAATGCAAGGTTAGCATTAGAAATTGCCTTGTTTTACAGTATGTGAGGGGAAAAGAAAAAAGGAATTGTGAAAAACCCACACAACCTTATCTACAAAGTTTCAGATCAAATGTTTGCCAAGCACAGTTTTGCAGATGATTAACAGTCTGTGTTAGAGAAAAAAAAGTATTTCTGTGCTGTATGTAGATGATACTTCACACTTCAGAAGTACTTGCTTTCTGAGGAATCTAATTAATCTTCACAGCATTCCTGTGAAGTAAGTAAGCATTATTATCACCATATGATAGATACAGAAAGGGATAGATGATAGGCCAGGCGTCACCAGATGACAGGTGATTTAGCTAACATCATAGAGGAATTTTGCAGCGAACCAGTACCTAAAACCACATGACTAACTTCTGGGCTTTTGAATTCCAAACAGTTGTCAATAGCAAAACTTTCTTTCAAAACTGTGGTGGAGACTATTGCTGTCGCATTTCTCAGAATCATATTGTCATCTTTTTTCGGTTCTATTTTGAATTATTTCTCTCTACACTTATGGCTACCAGGTAAATCTAAAAAAAAAAAAAAAAAAATTCCACCATGAAAGAACCATCATGATGCAAATGGGAAACAGATTAACACAACAGGTACAGTTTCAGGACAGCTGTTTTCATAATCCTGACTATACACAGTCAAGTCTGCTGTTTACCTTCAGGCTTCTTTGCTATAATTAATTTTTCTAGGATATGTTGATATATAATACTTCTAAAACCATATTGGCCTGAATCAGGTTGATATTAATTTAATTTGTAAAGCTAAATCGGTGCAGAGATTGATGTAAAAATTCCCACTGAAGGTGTATCTGTATAACCAAATCAGACAGGATATGAATTTTTTTAAAGCTAAAGAAGTTTACTTGTTAAAGAAAAAGAATAAAATACAATGGACCCTCTCATTTCCATTTGATTGGTTCTGTTCTTCAGTTGCATGTTATATTACTTCAGAACTTGAGTAGGCTATTTGAAAAGCTACAGTAAGACACTTCCAGTTTTCTTTCTTTGCCACACAGACATGTGAAAGTGTCCTGGTTTCGGCTGGGATAGAATTAAATTTCTTCCTAGTGTTGTGTTTTGGATTTAGTATGAGAAGAATGTTGATAACATGCTGATGTTTTCAGTTGTTGCTAAGTACCCTGCTACTCAAGGACATTCAGCTCAAGAAAAATACCAAACCAAACCAAAACAAGTGTTGGGAGGGAGCGTAGCCGGGACAGCTGGCCCAGCTGGCCAACTGGGTATTCCGTGCCATGTGACGTCATGCTCAGCATATGAATGGTAGGCGTGATCCAGGAAGTACCGATCGCTACTTGGTTATTGGTCAGCGCGGGCGGTGAAAAATTGCATTGGGCATCACTCATTTTGTATATTCTATCATTATCATTATTATTTTCCCTTTTCTATTCTATTAAACTGTCTTTATCTCAACCCACGAGTTTTTCTTACTCTTACCCTTCTGATTCTCTCCCTGTCCCACTGGGGGAGGGGGAGGAGTGAGCGAGCAGCTGCGTGGTATTTGGCTGTCTGCCAGGTTAAACTACGACAGAAGACTGCATAAACCAACCCTAATAGTCAGTGGGATACGCATATGAACCACTGCACTGGGTTTATGTTAAAGTTCCTGTATTTCTGCAGAGGTTTTTGTTAGTTTTCTTCCACTGTGCTTCAGATGGTCTCAGATGGAAAACACCACACCCCTATGAATTTACTTGCTTATATCTGATTTTCTATCATGATTTTTTATCAGCTAAGTAATGAGACCTGACAGTAAAGTTCTATGTTCTTGAAACACACTGCAAGTGTACGATAAAAAGTTTTCACCAGATTGTACCCTACTAACTTATGATAGTACTTGTGAAGATCATTCTCCATTTTCTTGCAGTAAATTACAAAAAAATGAATGAAATCTTCTGGCCCTAAATCAATGAAAAAAAAAATCTAAGACCATCATAAAATGTACACTTTTGAGTATCTCGTGATACTTTCAGCTTAAAAATAATTTCAGCTGTTTACCAAAAGCTGTGTTTATACCCCAGGCCTGTCTTGCGTCAAGTCAAGCCTTGTACCATTGCTTACCCACCAGGACTGCAGATGATCAGGTTTTAGTCTTAGCTGTGAACAGCCATCAATGCTTTCTCCCTGCTAAAGCTAGACTCAGATTTAAAGAAAACTTTTTTCCCTCCTATTAGTTCTTAACTGGTATCAAGCATTAATCTCAGTGGACATTATTACTGGCATCTATATTCCTGCAACAGAATGAAGGATGCTTCAAGTGACTAGCATTTCTTCAATGAAACAGGCTGTCTGTTGTTCATGTCTGGCTAATTAAGTGCTTTCCTCTCACAAGGGCAAGGGTGTTCCTGATTAAATTGCCATATAGTAAACTAAAAATAAACATAAGGAGGGTGGCTTTTTTGTTGGTGTTGATGTGGTGGGGTTTTTTCCAGAGTATTGAATTAAATTATAGAAACCTTAAGCACAGAGGTATTTCAAAAGCTTTTCAAGAAATTCAGGGATGATAGATCCATCCCTGACTGAAACATCAAAGCCTGAATGCAATTTATAGATCAAGAAGATCTAAAATTACTGTTCGCCAGGAGGTAGTAGGGATGGTTCAGTGTGGAAGCCTTGTTCCTATACTTTTCTCTCAATGTCCACTACTAATGTCTCTCAGAAAATGAATATTTGGTTAGATATTCACACTTTCATGTGACTCAAAAGTTCGAATCTTGCTTCCATTTCACATTCTTAAAGATACTCAAATACTAATGTGACGTTCCCTATATAGGCCTATAAAAAGAGAATGAAAGTAGGAGAAGTTGTTGGTTGAAGACCTATTGCTGTATATTAATGTAGACAAGATATGAATAACATAGTAATGAAATGACAAAATGGATTTGTGCTCAGTTATTGAATAAGTTGTAGACAAAATGTGCATTCATGCATGTCTCTATGGGATTGTGGAAACAGAGCAAGTGCAGCATGAAAAAAATACATCACTTTAATTTGTAAGGCTCTGTATTAGGTATAAAAGGTTGGGTTTGGTAACAGGGGCTGCAGGATGCCTGTGTGGAAGGAGGCCATGAACTGCCCTGTGCCAGTCACAGCAGGTTCCAGATGACTCTGAAAAGGATGGAAACAGCCTGTTGTGCCCCAAACCTTCAATCAGCCGGAGGAGCACATGGTGCCTCTGCTCAGGTGTGCTTGAGGAAGGGTGGCAGCTGCTGTGGGCAGGAGACACAAGAAGAAATGTGAGAGGAGACACAGGAGGACACTCAAAAAAGGAGCCATGAGGAGGTAAGTGAAGAGGCAGGTTTGGAGAAAAAGGAGGAGGAATGTCGAAGGGGATACTGTTGGGGACATGACTGAAGATGACCTCTTGGAAGGAGGCACTCCTGATGAAGGAGGGATGCTCTGAGGGACTGCAGCCCGTGGAGGACCCATGTGGGAGCAAGGACACCCCCAAAGGGACTGTGGCCTGTGAAGGACCCACTCTGGGGCAGGAGAACAGTAAAAAGCAAGGAATGACAGAAAGAAACTGCTGTGCATTGACCCTTGTGTCACCGAAGGGGTTGGAAGGGACTGAGTCTAATGTGTGGTGAAAACAAGGGGAATTAAAATGAGGAAGGGGGAAGAGAAGTGCTGGACTGAAGCTGAGCCTGGAGAGTGGGTAGAAAAGTCATTTTGCTAAGTGTTTGTTTAGTTAACTTTTTTCCCCCGCCTATTAATACCTGAATCAGTAATTAAAAGTTCATGTTAATTAACAATGAAGTTCCTCAAGTCAAGACTGCTTTGCTCATGACAGGTTCATACGTGTAAATTTTCATTTTCAATGTACCTAACATACAAATAACCTAATACACACTTAACAACTAATGTACACATAGCATAAATATCACGTCTTCCCCATTAACGCATGTTAGTTACCTTAGTATTTTCCCTATCACACACTTTTATCAAGACTCAGAAACAAGTCTCTTAATCCTTCTCTTGCAGCATTTTCCTAATGGGCAGGAGGAACACTGAGTCCCTTGACATTTACAGCTTCACATGTGTGGTGGTGCATACCTCCCCCCGCCCCCCATGGCCCCGGCCTCTCTATGAATCTCAGGAATTCCGGTTAGGCCTTGGCTTTTGTGTAACGAGTTGGGCGGTTAAGCATCCCTTGACTGTACCAGGAACTCTTGCATAGCTAAGATGGGAAGCAGCACTGACTGTACCAGGAACTCCTGTTGCCTGGCCAAGATGGGGAGCAACAGCGGGAATAATTCGTCATCCCCTGACAGCTTTAGAACGTTCCTTACCTGGGTCATAGCTGGAGTGTGACAGTACCGTCGTTATTGGCATTTGGAGAATTCTAGTAACTACCGTTGGTAATTTATTGATGACTAAAGACAATCATCTTGCAAACCTACAAACAGTGGTCCCAAGTGAGACCCTTTGAGTTCTCCTGGACCACAGCTGGCTGCACCCAGAATCTCCCTCTGAGTGGGATGCCTCTCAGAGTTCGCAAACTCTTGAGTTTGCTATATTCAGAGGACCGTCCGGACCTGGGCTGAAACACTCCTCGGCTGAGACACTCCTCAGGGCTCAGGCCTTCCCCTGTTGAGAAATGCCAAGACATTTAATGTGAGTATTTCACAGACTCGAGGGGAATTTTTTAACACGTATATCTTTATAAATTTCTGGCTTTAGGCCTTTATAAACTTATCTAGCTTTGAGCCCTTATATGTGAATTGATCTAGATCTTGTGTGTGTGTGTGTGTGTGTGTATATTGATTTACAATTTCTGTGTGGGTGTTTGTGTATATTGATTTAGATAACTAGTAACAAGCATAATCTGTAATCAACTCACTTTAGCAGCTGTAGTAAAATTGATTACCTCACTTTGTAACTGTTAAATTAGTCAATGATTAAGTGCTGTTAAAATCTTATGATCCACCTTAAAACTGTAAATGAACTTTAGATGCTGCTAAACACATAGAATCCCTTAGGCATAAACCATTGTCCAAGTCTGAGACTAGGGGTAGATCCAGCCGCACCTAGACTCCCCTCTGAGAAGGAGTTTAGAGAGCAAGGGGTCTACTCTGAACCTACTCTGAACAGGAGAGTCTCCTTATCCCTTTTGTATTAGACATAAACCGTTGTCCAAGTCTGAGACTAAGACTGGATCCAGCCAGGTCTTCTCTGAACCTCATGACTCAATGGGAGGGTCTCCCTTACCCTTTTTCTCGGTCTTTCTATAAATCATTCCAACTCAATTCTGTTATGATTTTCCCCTGTGTATACTTAATCCATGTAATAAGCATTAGAGTGAACCTTGTCATCGAATTCTGTTAAGTCGTGCTTTTATATATTTCTATTAAAATCACTTTTATTGATGCCTTTGCCGGTGATTCTTTAAGCGGCCAGAAAACCACTCGTTCGCAACAACATCTAAGCACTTTCTGGCTGCACACCTTAGTTGTTCCAATCTTTTTAAGTTCATAACACTTAGTCATTGAAATTAAATACAAATATCAACCCAAAAGGTTTAAATTTTCCAGACTCAGAGGTAGCTGAAAAAAAGAGAGGAAGAAACAAATCTGAAGGGCAAAAGAGTTTCCTACATAAGGCCATCTCATTCCAGTGGGATGTGAAAGAAAAGGTAAAACAATTATCCCACCCATATAATTTACTGTCTCCTTTACTTATATGTATTATTTTAAAACAATTATCTTAATGTCACAATGATATTTATTGTCTTCTGATTAAGTGTTGACTGAATGCTTGTCCTGGTTTTGGCTGGGATAGACTTAAATTTCTTCCTAGTGCTGTGTTTTGGATTTAGTATGAGAAGAATGTTGATAACATGCTGACGTTTTTAGTTGTTGCTAAGTACCCTGCTACTCAAGGACATTCAGCTCAAGAAAAAAGCAAACCAAACCAAAACAAGTGTTGGGAGGGAGCATAGCCGGGACAGCTGGCCCAGCTGGCCAACTGGGTATTCCATACCATGTGACGTCATGCTCAGCATATGAATGGTAGGCGTGATCCAGGAAGTACCGATCGCTACTTGGTTATCGGTCAGCACGGGTGGTGAGCAATTGCCTTGTACATCACTCATTTTGTATATTCTATCATTATCATTATTATTTTTCCTTTTCTGTTCTATTAAACTGTCTTTATCTCAACCCACGAGTTTTTCTTACCCTTCTGATTCTCTCCCCATCCCACTGGCAGGGGTGGGGAGTGAGCGAGCAGCTGCGTGGTATTTGGCTGCCTGCCAGGTTAAACCACAACAGTGGTCAATGTAGAATTTTGGTGATAACTGTATTTTGATACTTGAGAGTGGTTTTTATTGTGTGCAGGGGATGTACGTTCTAGAATGTGATTAACTAATCACAATAAGTGAGGTGGAAGTTGAAATCAAAGCGCGGCATGAAGAAAACTACTGGTTTTGCTTGTTTACAAATACAGTTTCTGTTGATGAAAAAGCCTCATGAACTGTGCTTGAGAACAATGAAACAGCATAATTTCTGTTAATATCACATTTGACACCATTTCCTAATCTTTGTACATATAAAAATAATTCTAATATTCTATTAAAAATAATTTTAATTCTGTGTTCATCTTATAATTCTTCATTTTTGTTTCTTTTACCCTAAAAATATAGAGGATGCTTTAAATATAGTGAGATTCATCCTATATAATTTTTAAAGAGCTACAATTTAGAATTAAAAAACTGAGCAAATGTTCTAGGCTTCCTTTTTAGTTGATGGTGATAAATAAGCATTTCTCAGGCTTTATTTAACTCACACTGAGACAGGCATCTCAACAAGTCAGATGACTAATTTTAAAGGAGTCTATTTCTCTTTGTGGCTGCAGAGGAAATCTAGGCAATTAGTATGAAGAAAATACATGGATCGCAGCTTGTTTTGCAATATTTGCTCAATAATAATTTCTTTAGAAGACTAGAAAAAGAGATTTGCTTTCCAGATTTGCTACCAGTTCAGATACCTCCAAATATGGAACATTCAGTAACAAAATTATTTTGAAAATAAGTATTTGATTGTTCTGCTGACATATATCATCCAAGGGCATAAAGTTGATGTTTTTTTCTTTTACATATGTAGCAGTTCAAAGGCTGATGAATATAAAGAACCCTGTGATAATTTGTAATAAATCTTCTATGTTTCAAATAAAGCTTAATTAAGGTGTTTTATTACATTTCACCAGTACATTTTACATGTACTTTATACCTGTCTTTTTTTTCTCACTAATCGAGTAGCATTAAGACTATCTTGCAGAATAGTAACGCAGGAAATGGAAACTGAAACATCTTCTGAGCTGTTAGTCATGCTGAATTACAGTTTGCCAGCCTCCTTCGAGCCGTAAAAAAGTAGAAATCATTTCACATCTGCACTGAATTGCTTACTAGTTAAAAACAAGTTGTTGGTATTTTGAAGTACAGTATCAATATTTAACACAGGAATTCCCATCAACAAACAGCCCCAAATGGGGCAGTGAATAGTGCAGAACTATATAACAGAGTCGGCAAGGAGACCCTCATTTCTGCTGTGGGAGAATTATCACCACAAGCCCTCTGCCAACTTTCTTCTTCCTCTATTATATCTACTCTCTGGTGGATGTCATATTAGAGACTGCAGCCAAAACACCCTCCATTCTTCACCTACAGGTGCATGAAGGTATCTGTAACAGATGCTGTGGCATCATGCTGTATTCAAAGACCAATGTATTAATTTAATAAGTGTTTTTGCAGCATTATGGCCTTGCCAATGATTGCATTCCTGGTTAAATGCAAAGATAAAGATTGCCTCCTACAGGAACTAAAGATGGTATTCAATATAACGTCAGATTTTTTTTATGGCATATATCCAATGAAACAACAACAGAAAAGAAACAAAGTAGGTAAGAAATTTCCAATTTTTATAAGACTGCCGGTATTAAAGAAAATCATAACAACAATTCTACTTAATGCAGTAATAACAATGGGAAAAAAAGATTTCAGGCTCATAGAATGACCTCTTTTGACCTACAGAGTGAGGTGTCATCTGAAAACTGAAACTTTTGAATCAATGTCCAACGAAAACTTAAGTTAGAGAATTTTTTTTTTCAGATTTTTGAATACTTTTCATGTCAAAAGTGAGTTATCATTTTATGAGGCAGAAATAGACATCTGTTGCTAGTAAACTCAAATGCATCTTTTCTGGTTTACCTTTGTTCCAAATAAATAACTCTGTTGTTTGGTGAGACTTGATTTACTGGACTTTAATCCTATGATTGTCTGGACAAGATTCAGGTGGAAGACTAACTCAGACTTCTTGAGATGACCATTGTGACTGACTGGATAATCATAGCAAAGGAGCAAGGTCTGGAAGAGGAGACTTAGTAGATGTCACTTCTGTATAGGAAGGCAGGTAAGCACTTCAGATCCTGAAGCAGGTTAATGAAGAGTATCTTTGAAAATTGTAGCAGTGTACACAAAACCACTGGAGGATATTTTCCTAACATCTTAAGTGGCTAGAATTTAGTGACAGGAGTTGTGTTGCACAAACACAGGCAAGAGAATACAATTTCACCAACTATTTTAAGGAACAGTGAAGCTGGACACTTGGGATCCTTTAGTGATGCTCTTTTTAACATGTAGATTTATTTAAATGCAAATATATGCTATATACAATGCTTGGTCAGCTAGGGTCATTTATTGAAAAGGAAAAGAAGTTACAAACGTGACTGCCCTACCTTGTTCCAAAGAACTCAGAAAATAAGAACTTTTTTTTTTTAGTCTATATTTTTGACTTGTATTGAATACGCTTCAAATTTGGTCTAATAAAGGGATCTTTGCAAATGAAGTAATACAGACTGCAAGGACAATACTAAGTTTGTGGATAAGCTATCTGCAATCTGGAATTTAAAGTTTTGTGTGTATTTTTTAAAAAATTTTAAAAAGTCACAGAGGTTAATTTTGAATTAGCTTGTTTATTTAAGTAAAACAAACATTAATGACCTTATTTATTTTATTTGTGTGGCCTTAGCAGATTGAAGTGATGATAATTCTAGGTTTCCCAAGTAACAAAATTACATTAGTAATAAATATTTATAAGCTAGATGTTATGCTGTAAATCATAAATTGAAACAAAAATGTGAAATTACTATAAACAAAATGCATTTAGGATTTTTTCCTGGTCTACTTATAAATATGAGGGAAAAATCATTAATAAGATAATTAAAAAATCAATTGGTTTAACTCAGATCTAAATTATACAGATTTAAACAAGATCTACCCTATTTATGTAATCGGTCATAAATGCAAAATCAGGTGTACTTCTTGTTTAGCAGAATAGAATTTTTATCCCAACGAATGTAAAAATCCTGGGAAAAATAATTAATTTTTTCATTAAATGCCTTTTCTGCAAAGCATGCAGCAAAATTTTGTAGATTTATCATGATTTATGTAATGTTTCATACTTGAAAACTTAACTATAGATACTACTTTCCCATATAATGGTGGGGGGAAAAAAAAGAAAATATGTAAAAAATCAAATCAACAGTATGAAAACCAAACAAAACTAAGATTCTATGCTGCATTTTTAGATCAAATATTTATAGAAGCCAATCTTCCACTTCATACTGTTCACTATCAAAATATAGTACTATCACAACAGAATTAAGGTGCATTATGTCCTCTGTACTTACCTCACTTTATTTAGAAGCAGACTGACTTCATTAAGATTTAGTCCAGGTTTCATAACCCTGTACAATCTTTTCTACCTATTCTAGAATTATTCTAGGCATAGAGACACACTAACTTAAAAAAAATCACTCTAAGACCCCAACTAAATTAGTGATAAAGTCAAGAACAGAATGGAGACTTCTGAATTCTTTACCATTGGTCTGATCAATTTTTCCTCCTACTTTATAGCTTCTATCAGGTTACATTTTCTGTCTTTTCTTTGAATATCTGTATATAGACACACACACACACACACAAAAAAAAGATATATGCTCTAAAGTCTCTTTCTTTGGAATCTTTATGTTGATGTTAGTTCAGAACACACACACAAATTATAAAAACTGTGACTTATTCTTTACAGATCACTGAAAGTATCTACTAGATCCTTCCTTTTCTTAGACATACATACGTCCCACTTGAACATTTAACTCTGCTACAAGTCGTAGTTCTTTTTAAAAGAACTCTCCAACCAGTCTTATATCAGAATAAATTGTCTGCATTGACACACTTGGAGTCAGTTCAATGACTAATTGTGAATTTAAAAGGCTGCAAAGCTCAGTATCATCTTAAAATTCAAGCATCCTTTCTCTACATCTGATTAGTCCATGCCAAGGGGCAATGAGCAGTCAGTGGGAAAAATACTGCTCCATTAAACAGTATCTCAGGGCTTCCAAAGCCCATTTTTTTTGACAGGCAATCTTTTTCTCAGAATCTGAATAATTTAATTCCTGAGAAAATACATTTTGATTATTGTAAATGATTAGGTGTTCTTTTTTTTCCCCCTTCTCACATGAAGGTTCAATACAGTCCTAAGGCACACTTCCGATACACTGAGTTGGACAATTAAAGGCTGTCTAAAATAAGGACTATTCAGTATTGAGTCATTGCATAAGTTGTGTTTGAAATCTGTAAGCCTGATAGTCACACACTTATGTCTGTTGTTTTCTCTGTCTAACCTCCTAGAAGATAAGAGAGACTTGAATAATAATATCAGAAGCAAAGTCTTTCCAAACTAGTGAGATACAGAGATATTTTAATGGTGTTCTTTTTCTCTTTTTACTGTATATGCTTGCCTCAAATGCTTTTTTTTGAGGCTTTTTTAATTTTACAAAATGGCTAACACCTAAATTTTATTCTTAGTTCAACAACTCTTCACTGTGAAAAGATAAATGCCTTCTGACTAATACAATACATGATTGTGTCATGTCATGGTGTGTCAGTGCCAGAGAGTTAAAAACCTGTGTCTTCTGTGTTCGGAGCTGAATAGTCGCTGTGATAGCTCACTGTGAGATATCTTAACAAACTCCTTACATTCAGGTAAATTTGACAAACCATCTGAAGACTGTTTCCCTTGACAATGCTTCAAGAGGGATATGCAAAAATTTGAGATCACTATTTCTGAACATTTAGATCAGTGCCTTTTCTTGTCTCGCTCTTTATGTCTGGATGTATTTTTCTGATTC